>NC_056436.1:16780221-16850221 GCF_018296145.1 Oncorhynchus tshawytscha | reverse complement strand
AGAGAGAGAGAGAGAGAGAGAGAGAGAGAGAGAGAGAGAGAGAAGAGAGACAAAGAGGGAGAGGGTGAGAGAGGGAGGGAGAGGGAGAGAGAGAGAGAGACAGAGAGGGAGGGAGAGAGAGGGAGAGAGAGAGACAGAGAGGGAGAGAGAGACAGAGAGGGAGAGAGAGAGAGAGAGGGAGAGAGAGAGTCACAGAGAGGGAGGAAGAGAGAGAGAGAGAAAGAGAGACAGAGAGGGAGAGGGTGAGAGAGGGAGGGAGAGGGAGAGGGAGAGAGAGAGAGCGAGACAGAGAGGGTGAGAGAGGGATAGAGAGAGCGAGACAGAGAGGGAGAGGGTGAAAGAGGGAGGGAGAGAGAGAGAGGGAGAGACAGAGAGGGAGAGGGTGAGAGAGGGAGGGAGGGAGAGAGGGAGAGAGAGAGAGCGAGACAGAGAGGGAGAGGGGGAGAGAGAGAGGGAGAGAGAGAGCGAGAGAGGAGAGAGGGGAGAGAGAGAGGGAGAGACAGAGAGGGAGAGAGAGAGAGAGAGGGGGAGAGAGAGAGAGAGACAGAGAGGGAGAGGGTGAGAGAGGGAGGAAGAGAGAGGGAGAGAGAGAGAAGGAGAGGGAGAGAGAGAGACAGAGAGGGAGAGAGAGAGCGAGAGAGGGAGAAAGAGACACAGAGAGGGAGAGAGAGAGAGAGAAAGAGAGACAGAGAGGGAGAGGGTGAGAGAGGGAGGGAGAGGGAGAGGGAGAGAGAGAGAGAGAGACAGAGAGGGTGAGAGAGGGAGAGAGAGAGCGAGACAGAGAGGGAGAGGGTGAGAGAGGGAGAGAGAGAGCGAGACAGAGAGGGAGAGGGTGAGAGAGGGAGGGAGAGGGGAGAGAGAGAGAGGGTGAGACAGAGAGGTTGAGAGAGGGAGAGAGAGAGCGAGACAGAGAGGGAGAGGGTGAGAGAGGGAGGGAGAGACAGAGAGGGAGTGGGGGAGAGGGTGAGAGAGGGGGAGGGAGGGAGAGAGGGAGAGAGAGAGAGGGAGAGACAGAGAGGGAGAGGGTGAGAGAGGGAGGGAGAGAAAGAGGGGTGAGAGAGGGAGAGAGAGAGAGAGAGACATAGAGGGAGAGACAGAGAGGGATAGGGTGAGAGAGGGAGGGAGAGAGAGAGAGCCAAACTATTTAAATTAGAAGGGGAGCCCCATGGTTCTGCCTCTAGAGTGGCGAGTAGCTGAAAGCCTTTCATTTAGGTCATATGTGCTAAGGTCTGCTCTCACAACAACAAGGTCTCAGTCCATGTGTCCGTAAAATGTATAGAGAATTTCAGAACTTTTGTGAAACAGCACAGTTGAAAAATATCAGGCAAATATAAATCAAAACTGGATAGTGTTCAGAGATACAGTAGATGGTAAATAAACATAATAATAAATACAAATATATGAGGGATTGGAATTGATGCAGACAATTACATTGATTACAATATTAAAGCGAAAAACCCCAGAAGAACAGAACTCTCATCCAAAACATTGATAAGTACAATTAATGTCACTTGTCTCTCAGTCTCAGGTCAGAATTAGACAGTCTCAGGTCAGAATTAGACAGTCTCAGGTCAGAATTAGTTCATCCATGGACTAACATTTCAAAGACTAACATTTCTAAGTTCTTCCAAACGTCACAAAGTGTTTAATACATTTCGGCATTCACTCTGAAATCTTACGGTTAGGCGTTATAAATAAATAATAATATAAATAATATAAATCCTCTTAAGTCGACCCCCTACTTTTTCGAACATTCTGTTAAAAATCGCGCAACATTTCGGCGTCCTGCTACTCATGCCAGGAATATAGTATATGTATATGATTAGTATGTGTGGATAGAAAACACTCTCACGTTTCTAAAACTGGTTAAATCACGGCTGTGACTATAACAGAGCGTCTGTTTCATCGAAAAGCGCAAGAAAAACTAATCACTGAAAACTGGAAAAAATATCCATGCGCCCCTTGCATGTATTGTTTAAGGGGCATGAAATTAAATGAGTCCTACAGCTTCCACACGATGTCGCCAGTCTTGTCAATTGCCTTCTCGTTGTTTCTTGGTCAAACGAGGAAGAGAGACCACTTCCCATCCGGTCTCCGACAGGAAGTTTTGGAAGAGAGATTTCGGAACATGATTTGAAATCGTGGAGCTATTGAATACACATCGCCCCGTGATCAATTTGATAGATTATTAACGTTTACTGATACCTAAAGTTGGATTACAAAAGTATTTCGAAGTGTTTTGTGAAAGTTTATCGTCGACTTTTTTAATTTTAAAAAATGATGTAGCGTTTTGAAACTGTGTTTTTTTCTGAATCACACAGTTTCCATAGATGGATATTTTGGGTATATATGGACCGATTTAATCGAAAAAAAGACCCAATAGTGATGTTTATGGGACATATAGGAGTGCCAACAAAGAAGCTCGTCAAAGGTAATGAAAGTTTTATATTTTATTTCTGCTATTTGTGTAGCGCCTGCTACGCGAATTCTTTTGTTTACGTCGCATTCAGGTATTTCGGGGTGTTGCATGCTATCAGATAATAGCTTCTCATGCTTTCGCCGAAAAGCATTTTAATAATCTGACTTGTTGGCTAGATTCACAACGAGTGTAGCTTTAATTCAGTACCCTGCATGTGTGTTTTAATGAACGTTTGAGTTTTAACGAGTGCTATTAGCATTTGGCGTAGCGCATTTGCATTTGCTGATGGCTAGATGGGACGATTGCGTCTCGGGTCGACGTGGGATAAGGTTTGGGATAGGCTTAAAACAAAAATTGTCATTCTATCACTAGATTTGAACATGCACTCTTCTTCATCCTCTATCCCCATCCCCATAGCATGTAACAGTGCTCACTGTTGTCCATACTGTCTGGTTTCCACGTCATCTCCCGACGTCGTCAGACATGAATGGACGTCTAATATTGACTTGTATCATGGGTGGCCTGGCTGCTCCCAAAGGGCCCTAATGCGCCTGTCGCCAAGACACACACACACACACCTAACCTTACAATGTATGAGAAGGGGCACTGTTTGTTGCTTCGTTGATTAGTTTTCTGTGTGTTTGACCCACTGTCTCTCTCTCTCTCTCTCTCTCTCGCTCTCTCTCTCTCTCTCTCTCTCTCTCTCTCTCTCTCTCTCTCTCTCTCTCTCTCTCTCTCTCTCTCTCTCTCTCTCTCTCTCTCTCTCTCTCTCTCTCACAAGCTAAGATGGCAGCCAAGGAAGCTTAGCGGTTTAGAGGCACCTTGTTCAATCCTTCCCTCTGAACACAGTCGTGACAGCCTCTTCCAGAGGAGCGTAGTTCCAGAACAGTATCTGGGCAGGCCTGTGTTGTGTCATTGTGGGGATGAGACCGAGGGATTTACCAGAACAATGCAGTGTAAGTGCTGCTGAACAGAGGGGCTTGTGCCACCGATCTCTTAGCAGCCAAACACACATTGTGAAGGCACGTTGAACGCTGTCCCAACCTATTCTCCAGGTAGTGACATGCCATTGTTCCCGTTTCCATGTTTTTTCTAGGCATGCGTGTATTTTATACTGCTGTCTGTGTGCAAGTGAATGTCGGCATTCCATCCTCTATTATGTGTACAGTGTATGCAAACATTTGTGAACGTGTGTGTGTGAATGTGTGTGTGAACGTGTGTGTGTGTTTGAACGTGTGTGTGTGTGTGAGTGTCCGTTTGTCATCGTGTGAACGTGTGTGTGTGTGTGAACGTGTGTGAACGTGTGTGTGAATGTGTGTGTGGGTGAACGTGTGTGTGTGAATGTGTCTGTGTGAACCTGTGTGTGTGTGTTAACGTGTATGTGAGCGTGTGTGAATGTGTGTGTGTGAATGTTTGTGGACGTGTGTGTATGTAAACGTGTGTGTGTGTGTGTGTGTGTGTGAAAGTGTGTGGATGTGTGTGTGTCTCTGAACGTGTTTGTTTGTGTGTGAACGTGTGTGTGTGTAAACGCGCGTGTGTGAATTTGTGTGTGTGTGAATGTGTGTGTGGGTGTGAATGTGTATGTGTGAGTGTGTGTGAACTTGTGTGTATGTAAACGTGTGTGTGTGTGTGTGAAAGTGTGTGTGTGTGTGTGAAAGTGTGTGTGTGTGTGAACGTGTTTCTGTGTGTGTGTGTGTGTGTGTGTGTGTGTGTGTGTGAACTTGTGTGTATGTAAACGTGTGTGTGTGTGTGTGTGAAAGTGTGTGTGTGTGAAAGTGTGTGTGTGTGTGAACGTGTGTGTGTGTGTGTGTGTGTGTGTGTGTGTGTGTGTGAATTTGTGTGTGTGAATGTTTGTGTGTGAATGTTTGTGTGTGAATGTGTGTGTGAACGTGTGTGTGTGTGAATGTGTGTGTGTTTGTTTGTGTGTGAACGTTTGTGTGTGTGTGTGTTTGTGTAAGTATGTGTGTGAACGTGTGTGTGTGAACGTGTGTGTGTGTGTATGAACATGAGTGTGTGAACGTGTGAACATGTGTGTGTGTGTGTGAAAGAGTGTATGTTAATGTGTGTGTGTGTGTGTGACCGTGTGTGTGTGTAAACGTGTGTGTGTCTCTGTGAACGTGTGTGTGTTTGTGTGTGAATGTGTGTGTGAATGTGTGGGTGAACGTGTGTGTATGTGAACGTTTGTGTGTATGTGAACGTCTGTGTGTGTGTGTGTGTGTGTGTGTGTGTGTGCGTAAATGTGTGTGTGTGAACGTGTGTGTGTGTGTGTGTGTGTAAACATGTGTGTGTGTGTGAGTGTGTGTGTTGACACCAATTAGTGACAGCAGGACTGTAGCCTAATGCAATTACCTGAATGAGTATTACAACAGTTTTAAATCTCGACTGGAAATACGATGCGATTGTGTGGATTGATTGTATTATTGTGGATTTAAAAAAAATCCTTCTCATGTTCAATGTTTTAAATGTTTAAATGTTTGCGGTTCATTGTATCGTTGCGTTTATAGTCTAATATAAGCCATTGATAGGGTGTTAGCATTGACTAATGCTTGTCTGATACAGCTTGGTTAGATTGTTGTATCTGTGATGTGTAGTTGTAATAGTGTACTATTGAAGCCTTGTCAGAACACACAACCCGCCCAGATCACATTGTCATATTCCACATGATTCTCCATTGTTCTCTTTCTACCTTTTGAGTCCCGCCTTTATGCCGTTTCACAATCACAACAACATAGTGATAAAAGATGGTGGTAGTGTCCCAGGTGGCACCCTATCCCCTATAAAGTGCACTTATTTTGACAAGGGCCCTGTGGGCAATGGTCCAAAGGCACTAAAGTGCACTAAAAATGAAATAAGGTTCCATTTCAAGTCAAATCTAATTGTATTTGTTACATGCCGAATACAACAGGTGTAGAACGTAAAGTGAAATGATTACTTACAAGCCCTTACCAACAATGTAGTTCAAGAAGAATGGTAAATCTGTAAAATGATATAGAATCAGCTTGATCCCCTCTGTCGAAGATACTTGGACATTAATTTTTGATATTTTCAGTGGTATTGTCAACAAACACGCCCCCATAAAGAAAATGAGAATTAAAAACAGGTTCAGCCCCTGGTTCGACCGTGATCTTGCAGAGTTACTCCACCTCAAGAATTTCATTTGGTGAAAGGCTTGGCACACGCATATTCAGGCTGACCGGCAATCTTTCAGGTAAATGAGAAATAATTGCACTCAGGATATCTGGTTAGTTACAAAGTTAGTTACTTTAAGGAGCAGTTCTCTCTCAGTGGGTCTAACCCCAAGAAGTTCTTGAAAACGTTTAAAGACCTGGAGAATAAACCCTCCTCCTCACAGCTGCCTATGTCCCATAATGTTGATGATGTGGAAGCACATGGCTGAGCTCTTAAATCACCACTTCATTAAGTCAGGATTCCTATTTGACTACTTGCCCGTCCAACATTCCCTTATCTCCCACAACGTCTACTGAGACTATCCCGATCCATCTTCCTCTTTTTCCCCTGCCCCGCTACAAAGTTTCACCCTGGAGGCAGTCACTGAGTCCAAGGTGCTAAAGGAGCTCCTTAAACTTGACCCTGAAAAATACATCTGGTTGAGACCCTTTCTTATTTAAGGTTGCTACCCCTATCATCGCCAAGCCTATATCCAAACTTTTTAACCTGTCTCTCTTTTCTGGGGAGGTTCCCATTGCTTAGAAGGCAGCCACGGTTCATCCATCATTTAAAGGGGGAGATCATTCGGGTCCTTAAAGGTCCTTAACCTGTTGAGTGTAGGGGGCAGTATTTTGATGTTTGGATGAAAAACGTACCCAAATTAAACTGCCTATTTCTCAGGCCCAGAAGCTATAATATGCATATAATTGTCGGATTAGGATAGAAAACAATCTAAAGTTTCCAAAACTGTCAAAATATTGTCTTTGACTATAACAGAACTGATATTGCAGGCTAAAACCTGAGGACAATCCAACCCGGAAGTGCTATTTTTCCTGAAAGCTCTCTGTTCCATTGCATGCCTTCGCTCCATTTAAAGGGATATCAACCAGATTCATTTTCCTATGGCTTCCCCATGGTGTGAACAGTCTTTAGACATAATTTCAGGCTTTTATTTTGAAAAAATGAGCGAGAAAGATCACATCGCGTCATTGGATGGCTGGGTGCCAGCAGCGTTTTGCATGCGCAACAGCTTGGAGCAGACATTTCTCTCTCTCTCCTATTGAAGAAGCTACAGTCCCGGTTGAAATATTATCGATTATATATTGTAAAACAACCTGAGGATTGATTATAAAAAACGTTTGACACGTTTCTACAAACTTTACGGATACTATTTGGAATTTTCGTTTCCCTGGTCGTGACCGCTCGAGCCTGTGGATTTCTGAACATAACGCGCCAACCAAATGGAGGTATTTTGGATATAAAAATCATCTTTATGGAACAAAAGGAACATTTATTGTATAACTGGGAGTCTCGTGAGTGCAAACATCTGAAGATCATCAAATGTGAAAGATTTAATTTATTGCTTTTCTGACTTTCGTGACCAATCTATTTGGCTAGTGTGCTGCTATTTTTATTCACTTGGCCAAAGCTTTTGATACAGTAGACCACTCCATTCTTGTGGTCGGCTAAGGAGTACTGGTGTCTCTGAGGGGTCTTTGGCCTGGTTTGCTAACTATCTCCCTCGAAGTGCAGTGTATAAAGTCCAAAAATATGTTGTCTCAGCCACTGCCTGTCGCCAAGGGAGTACCCTAAGGCTCGATCCTAAGCCCCACACTCTTCTCAATTTACATCAACAACATAGCTCAGGCAGTAGGAAGCTCTCTCATCCATTTATATGCAGATTTTACAGTCTTATACTCAGCTGGCCCCTCCTGGGATTTTGTGTTAAATGCTCTACATCAAAGCTTTATTTGTGTCCAACAAGCTTTCTCTACCCTTAACCCTGTTCTGAACACACCCGAAACAAAGGTAATGCTGTTTGGTAAGAAGAATGCCACTCCTCCCACAGGTGTTATTACATCCTCTGAGGGTTTAGAGCTTGAAGTAGTCACCTCATACAAGTACTTGGGAGTATGGCTAGACAGTTCACTGTCCTTCTCTCAGCACATATCAAAGCTGCAGGATTAAGTTAAATCTAGACTTGGTTTCCTATATTGTAATCACCCCTATTTCACCCCAGCTGCCAAATTAACTCTGATTCAGATGACCAGCCTACCCATGCTAGATTACGGAGACTTAATTTATAGATCGGCAGCTAAGGGTGCTCTCGAGTAGCTAAATGTTCTTTACCATTCGGCCATCAGATTTGCCACCAATGCTCCTTACAGGACACATCCCTGCACTCTGGTCATCTGGTCATCTGGTCATCACTATATAACTGTCGCAAGACCCACTGGTTGATGTGTATTTATAAAACCCTCTTAGGCCCCTCTCCCCCATCTGAGCTATCTACTGCAGCCCTCATCCTCCACATACAACACCAGTTCTGCCAGTCACATTCTGTTACCCTCTCTTAGGTAGGGGGCATTATTTTGACGTCCGGATGAAAAGTGTGCTGAAAGTAAACTGCCTGTACCTCAGGCCTAGAAGCTAGGATATGCATATAATAGAAAACCCTCTAAAGTTTCTAAAACTGTTGAAATGATGTCTGTGAGTATAACAGAACTGATATGGCAGGCGAAACCCAGAGGACAAACCACCTCCCCCCCAAAAAAAAAAAAAATTCATCCTATCACAATTTTCAATGGCAACCACTTTTATTATAAGGCCAAGTCGTCCCAGATTGCAGTTCCTAGGGCTTCCACTAGATGTCAACAGTTTTTAGAAAGAGTTTCAGGCTGGTTTTTGGAAAAATGAGCCAGAAATTGTAGTTTTTCTAGGTGGCTCCCATTTTGGCTGTAGTGTTTCCAAGTGTGTGGAAGAGAGCATGTTCCTTGGTATTTTTCTCCAGTAAAGACAATAACGATTCTCTGTCTTAAATTGTATCAGTTATTTACATATTAGGGTACCTAAGGTTTGATTTTAAACGTTGTTTGACTTGTTTGGAAAAGTTTATTAGTAACGTTTGGGATTCATTTTGCATTCATTTTGATGAAGGAAAACTGGGTGGATTATTGACTGAAGCGCACCAGCTAGACATCATTTTTATGCATATAAAGAAGGACATTATTGAATAAAAGTGTATGTGTGTGTCTCTGTGTGTGTGTGTTTCTGTGTGTGTGTGTTTGTTTCTCTGTGTGTGTGTGTGTGTATGTGTGAGAGAGAGTGTGTGTGTGTTTCTGTGAGAGAGAGAGTGTGTGTGTGTGTGTCTGTGAGAGAGAGTGTGTGTGTGTTTCTGTGAGAGAGAGAGTGTGTGTGTGTGTGTCTGTGAGAGAGAGAGCGAGTGTGTGTATGTGTGAGAGAGGGAGAGTGTGTGTGTGTGTCTCTGTGTGTGTGTGTGTTTCTGTGTGTGTGTGTGTCTCTGTGTGTGTGTGTTTCTCTGTGTGTGTGTGTGTGTGTTTCTCTGTGTGTCTGTGTGTTTCTCTATATGTATCTGTGAACGTGTGTTTGTGTATGTGTGTGTGTCTCTCTCTGTGTGTGTATGTAGGTGTGTCTGTGTGTGCATGTGTGTGTGTGTATGTGTGTGTCTGTGAGAGAGAGTGTGTGTGTGTTTCTGTGAGAGAGAGAGTGTGTGTGTGTGTGTCTGTGAGAGAGAGAGCGAGTGTGTGTATGTGTGAGAGAGGGAGAGTGTGTGTGAGAGTGTGTGTGCGTGAGAGAGAAAGAGTATGTGTGTGAGAGAGTGTGTGAGAAAGAGAGAGAGAGAGAGTGTGTGTGTGTGTGTGTGTGAAAGAGAGAGAGAGAGAGAGAGAGAGAGAGAGAGACATATATACAGTGGATTCGGCTATTTCAGCCACACCCTTCGTGTATGAAATGGAGCACACAGCCATGCAATTTCCATAGACATACATTTGCAATAGAATGGCCCGTGACTTTTAACATGGCACCGTTATAGGATGCCACCTTTCCAACGAGTCAGTTCGTCAGTTTTCTGCCCTGCTAGAGCTGTCCCTGTAAACTAAATGCTGTTATTGTGAACTGTAAATGTCAAGGAGCAACAACGGCTAGGCCGCGAAGTGGTGGGCCATACAACATCACAGAACGGGAACGCCGAGTGCTGAAGCTCGTAGTGTGTAAAAATCACCTGTCCTCAGATGCAACACTCAAACTACCTGCCCTCCAGGACACCTATAGCACCTGATGTCACAGCGAGACCAAACAGATCATCAAGGACTTCAACCACTCGAGCCAATGCTTGTTCACTCTGCTATTATTCAGAAGGCGCGGTCAGTACAGGTGCACTGTTAGATGCTACTGCATTGTTGGAGCTAGGAACACAAGTATTTTGGCTACAGCCGCAATAACATCTGCTAAATATGTGTATGTGACCAATAAAATTTGATTTGATTTGAGTTGAACGCTCGCCGACATTGGACTCTGGAGCAGTGAAAACACTTTCTCTGGAGTAATGAACCACAATTTACCATCTGGCAGTCTGATGGACGAATATGGGTTTGGTAGATGCCTGGAGAACGCTACCAACCTGAATGCATAGTGCCAACTGTAAAGTTTGATGGAGGATGAATAATGGTCTGGGGCTGTTTTTCATGGTTTGGGTTAGGCTCCTTAGTTCCAGTGAAGGGAAATCTTAACGCAACAGCATACAATGATATTCTAGATAATTATGTGCTTCCAACTTTGTGGCAACAGTTTGGGGAAGGCCTTTTCTTGTTCAGCATGACAATGTGTGCAAAGCGAGATCCATACAGAAATGGTTTGTCGAGATCGGTGTGGAAGAACTTGACTGGCCTGCACAGAGCGCTGACCTCAACCCCATAGAACACCTTTGGGATGAATTGGAATGGCGACCTTAAGCCAGGCCTAATCGCCCAACGTCAGTGCCCGACCTAATTAATGCTCTTGTGGTTAAGTGGAAGCAAGTCCCCGCAGCAATATTCCAACATTTAGCAGAAAGCCTTCCCAGAAGAGTGGAGGGTGTTATAGCAGCAAAGGTGGGTGCCAACCGCATATAATGCCCATGATTTTGTAGATGAGCAGGTGTGCACATACTTTTGGTCATGTAGTATATTTTCTGCACTGCCATATTGTCACGTCAGTGTTTTGAGGAAGTGTGGAGACAGGGTTCAGAGAGGGTTGAAAGAGGGTCAGAGTGAGAGATCATTCCAAACTAATGAGTCAGTGAGTGAGAGACCCTTCCAAACTAATGAGTTAGTGAGTAAGAGTCTGACCAAGGTTGACGTGGGTTGTCTTTTAGATAAGGCAGATGTGGAGCAGGGAACATGTCCACATGTTCACATCTTATGACGTTGATGGATATAATATCTCTCTCTTTCTCACTCTATCTCTCTCTGTCACACACACCCACACACACACACACACACACACACCCACAAACACACACACACACACACACACACACACACACACACACACACACACACACACACACACACACACACACACACACACACACACACACACACACACACCCACAAACGCACACACACACACACACACACACACACACACACACACACACACACACACACACACACACACACACACACACACGCACACACACACACACACACACACACACACACACACACACACACACACACACACACACACACACACACACACACACACACACACACACACACACAATGGCCTGAGGAAGTGGAGCAGGGTGAGGTGTCTCCTGCGCTCTTCTTTCTCTCTCTCTCTCTCTCTCCTTCTCCCTCTGTCCCTCTCCTCTGCTGTGTGGCTACATAACCATCTGGCCAGGCAAAAGATTAGTTTAATAAAGGGGAAAATCCCCCTGCATAATTTAGTGGGAATGGCTGGACATTTATGCTACAGTGGTACGTCCTCTAAATGCATGCTACGTCGGAGGCCTGGGAATCTGTGTGCTTTTGTAATGTTCAGTGACATATCTGCTCTACAGGGAATAAACATATCCTTGTTTAACCTTCTCACCATCTCTCTCTCTCTCTATTTCTATGTATTTCCTCTGTCGCGCTCTCTCTCGCTTTCTCTCTCTCTCTTTTTCTCTCCTCTCTGTCTGTTTCTCTCTCACTCTATCTCCCCATCTCTCTCCTTCTCTTTCTCTCCTCCTCCTCATTGCATAATACTTCTCATCTGATATTTAATCCTTTCATATTGTAGCCTGTTCTTTTGCCAGTGGTTTGAGGGCCTGTTCTGTTCTGCTGGAGAGTGTAGCAGTGATAAGATAAGTGTGGCTGTACGTATAATAACAACAGCCCTGTGCTGTTGCTGCCGGGGCCGTAGGTAGCTGGCTATAGATGTGTCTACATTACAAATGGCGCCCTATTCCCTTTATAGTGCACAACTTTTCAATGGCAGTGCACTATAAAGGGAGAACATGTAAAAAGTCCAAAAAACATCCTGAATTAAAGGTTAATGGGATTCTAATTCAAGACTGATTTCATGTCCACCACCTTAGACCTCCTGAAATGACATACTCAAATCTAACTGCCTGTAGCTCAGGACCAGAACAAGGATATGCATATTCTTGGTACAATTTGAAAGGAAACACTTTGAAGTTTGTGGAAATGTGAAAGGAATGTAGGAGAATGTAACACAATAGATCTGGTAAAATATATTACAAAGAATGAATCAACCGTTCTATTGTATTTTTTTGTACCATCATCTTTGAAATGCAAGAGAAAGGCCATAACATATTTTTCCATCCCAGGTGCAATATACATATGTTGACAGCTAGATGGCAGCAGAGTATGTGCAAAGTTTTGGACTGATCCAATGAACCATTGCATTTATGTTCAAAATGTTGTATCAAGACTGCCCAAATATGCCTAATTTGTTTAATAATAACGTTTCATGTTCAAATCTGTGCACTCTCCTCAAACAATAGCACGGTATTATTTCACTGTATTAGCTACTGCAAATTGGATAGTGCAGTTAGATTAACATGAATTTAAGCTTTCTGCCAATATAAGATTTGTTTATGTCCTGTGAAATTGTCTTGTTACTTACAACCTCATGCTAATCGCATTAGTCTACGTTAGCTCAACCGTCCCGTGGAAGGGACACCGACAATGTTTTTATTGACTCTGTCATCAAACTGGCTCAAAGATTTTCAACCAAGACCACAGTTCTCACTCCCATAGATAATAGTAAACCAATATTCAGAATTCCTGAAATGTCAGCATCAGTAATGGACAGTAATGTTACCTTCTTCAGGAGCTCTTGAATAAAGGATGTATTTGTCTGGACACTATTCCTGAAGAGACTAAGTATTCTCTGATTGCCCCTATTGTACATCTAGTTAGTCTGTCCATCAAATATGGTTTTGTCTGATTTTAAAACAAGTATCACTGCTGCAATGATACCTGTTTTAAAATCTGGTGACCCAACACTGGTGGAAAATGTCTGAGCTACAGTAAAAGCATGATTCCAGTGCTATCAAAAGTAGATGAAAGATGGGTAGTTGATCATCTGACTGATCACCTCATTCAGGGCAACTCCACACATCAAATGCAATTTGGGTTCACAACTAACCATTCTACTCAAACGGCCAACAGCTATTTTCTGGAGTGCATTCAATCTAAACTGGATGTAGGTGGTGAAGTCGACACTGTCTTTTTAGATCACAGTTAAAAAGGCCTTTGATACTGTGAATGATGAGGTCCAGCTATCCAAACTATCCACCCTTAATGTGTCCACTGAAGTTATTAGTTGGATGTATCCCTATCTGACAAACAAAAGTCAAAAGTTTCGTTTGGGTGACACTCAGCCGAACTCTCTTTACTATAACATTGGGGTCCCACAAGGGTCAATATTAGGCACTACACACTGCCCTATCCCATCTGGACAAAAGGTATACCTTTGTAAGAATGCTGTTCATTGACTATAGCTCAGCATTCAACAACATAGTACCCTCCAAGCTCATCTTTAAGCTCGGGCCCTGGGTCTGAACCCCACCCTGTGCAACTTGGTCCTGGACTTCCTGATGGGCCACCCCCAGGTGGTGAAGGGAGGAAACAACACCTCCACTTCACTGATCCTCAACACAGGGGGCCCACAAGGATGTGAGCTCAGACCCCTCCTGTACTCCCTGTTCACCCATGACTGTACTCCCTGTTCACGCACGCCTCCAACTCAATCATCAAGTTTGCAGACGACACAATAGTAGTAGGCCTGATTATCAACAATGACGAGACAGCCTACAGGGAGGAAGTGAGGGCACTGGGAGAGTGGTGCCTGAAAAATAGCCTCTCACTCCACATCAACAAAACAAAGGAGCTGATCGTGGACTTCAGGAAACAACAGAGGGAGCATGCCCCTATCCACATCGATAGGACCGCAGTGGAGAAGGTGGAAAACTTCAAGTTCCTCGGCGTACACATCACTGACAATCTGAAATGGTCCACCAGACAGACAATGTGGTGAAGAAGGCGCAACAGCGCCTTTTCAACGTAAGGAGGCTCACAAACTTCTACAGATGCATAATTGAGAGCATCCTGATGGAAAGTAACACCGTCTGGTACAGCAACTGCACTGCTTGCAACAGCAGTGCACTCCAGAGGGTGGTGCGATCTGCCCAACACATTACTGGCGGCAAACTACCTGCCCTCCAGGACACCCACAGCACCTAATGTCACAGCGAGACCAAAAAGATCATCAAGGTGTCATGACCTTGGCTTGATGGGGGAGGTTTATGACCCCCATAAATACCTTCCCCCCATTTCTCTCTCTCTACTCTATAGAGTTGACTCTTGAAAAAGCCCTTTGTTAACATATAGATTCTGGGGAAATCAAAAGATGGTAAATGGAACCATATTTCGGTAATCCAACCAGTTGAAGATATGCGTTGGGACTTAATGAATATGATGTCAGTTCAGTTGGCGTCTGAGACATGATTACTGATGATAGGACGACATAAACTGTATCTTGTAAAGTCTACACATTGTAGTTATCACATGGAATTGTTGATCAATTTAACCTTTTGTGACTAGGGGGCAGTATTTTCATTTTTGGAAAAAAAACGTTCCCGTAGTAAACGGGATATTTTGTCAGGACAAGATGCTAGAATATGCATATAATTGACAGCTTGGGATAGAAAACACTCTAAAGTTTCCAAAACTGTAAAAATGTTGTCTGTGAGTATAACAGAACTGATGTTGCAGGCGAAAGCGAAAATGATCTCCCACTTGCTTGCCCACAAGTTAACATGCTTGTAAGTTTTGTATGTACACTCAAAACATAATGAACTAGTTGTTAACAAGTTAATTGAAGCTATGGTACATATTTCTAAATGGATGATTCATTCTTGCCTGCATTTAAATATTGACAAGACTGTTTGTATGTACTTCTCTAAGAAATCCATTGATTCCTCCCAACCAGCTGAAAGTTGTGTCTAACTTCAGGTATCTCGGGGTCATTTTGGACTCCAATTTGACATCTAAGAAACATGTGAAGAAGGTGGATAACACGGTCAGGTTTGGATTATCCAGCTGTAGTTATATAGGAACTTTCCTTCCCTTGGAGGCCGACAGACTATATAGGCATGCTATGATCTTCTCACATCTGAGGTACTGCCTCACATGCTGGTCAAAAGCAGGAGCTACTATTCTGAAACCAATTGAATCACTCTACAAACAAACACTTAAGAATTTAACCAAACAGTTACTTCCATTGTCATATCATTTACAAACATAATTGATTTAGTCTGGATAGCTTTAAGCAGGATGTAGATGCAAGGCTTGTCTTTAAGACCCTTTTCCACATAGTAAAATCATTTAATCGGCCTTCTCTGTTAGAGCTACAAAATACTGGAATGCAATGCCCATGGACTTGAGAAAGTTGAGTTCTCTGTGGTTCCTCATATATAAGTCAACAGTTGATGATAGTGTTGTTGTTGTTAGAATCATGTATTTGTATTTTGTATTGTTTTAGTGAGTATGTGTATAGTAGCTGTGTAAAGTAATGTGCATTGTCCCATATAAATGAATAAATAAAAATGTAGGCTAATGTAATGAGTGTTTTTCTAGGTGTCGAAGGTTTGTCCCAGATACCAGATGATGTAAACTAGGCATTGCTACCGAACAGGATATTAGGGTCAGGGACCTTATGTTGTTGTAACATTAGTGCTCTCATGTTTTTGAGGCTAATCCTTGTTGATAAGGCCATAAGGTGACATAAGGAAGGAAAGGAGACCAGGACAAAGGAAAGGACTAGACTGTAAACCTTTGTTGGACTATGGGCTGCAACCTAAATCACAGAGACTAGGCTTAATCTTTTCACATAAGACCTCAAAAATCTGCATCTGACCCCTATGCTTTCACTCCCCCCCACACACACCCACCTAACCACGCTCCATCCTAACTGGTCTCCCCTCCCCTCCCCCTCTCCTCCCCTCCCTACACCCCCTAACCACCCTCCATCTTAACTGCCTCCCCTCCCCTCCCCAACCCCACCTAACCACCCTCCATCCTAACTGCTGTCCCCTCCCCTCCCCTCCCCCCAACCCCACCTAACCACCCTCCATCCTAACTGCTCTCCCCTCCCCTCCCTCCCCAACCCAACCCCACCTAACCACCCTCCATCCTAACTGCTGTCCCCTCCCCTCCCCTCCCCAAACCAACCCCACCTAACCACCCTCCATCCTAACTGCTCTCCCCTCCCCTCCCCTCTCCTTCCCCCTCCCTACACCCCTAACCACCCTCCATCCTAACTGCTCTCCCCTCCCCTCCCCAACCCAGCCCCACCTAACCACCCTCCATCCTAACTGCTCTCCCCTCCCCTCCCCAACCCAGCCCCACCTAACCACCCTCCATCCTAACTGCTCTCCCCTCCCCTCCCCAACCCAACCCCACCTAACCACCCTCCATCCTAACTGCTCTCCGCTCCGCTCCCTCCCCAACCCAACCCAACCCCACCTAACCACCCTCCATCCTAACTGCTATCCCCCTCCCTCCCCAACCCAACCCCACCTAACCGGCACATTCTTACAGCACCCTACACCCCCACCCACCCTCCATCCTCCATCCTCCTCACACATCTCACATCCCCTTTTATTGGGATTTATTGAGGTTTTTATCACTGTTCAATAAAAGAGGGGAATATCTCCCCCCTATTCTGCCACCCTATTTATGGTGGAGAATTGGCGCAATTTCCGATCTCTCCACTTTTACTTCCTTACAATGACATTAGCATGTCATTATATAGGAACGGCTTTTAGCGGGAATTTTATCCCGGCGTGTCACACAAAATTCCGAGGACCTTTCAGTTGGGAGTCGTGGAGGAGGGACAGGAAGAGACAAAGGCCACCAGCTGCACCCACTTGTCCCCTCTCTCTCTCTCTCTCTCTCTCTCCCTCTCTCTCTCCCTCTCTCTCTCTCTATATACGTGTATATATATATATATATATCTGTGTTTGTGTCTATGACGTTCCTAGCGTTGGGGAAAACGTTCCGGCGCCCTTCCTCCCATACAACACGACAGGCAGCATTAAAGGAGCAGGATATTGGGATCATGGCATCTGAGGGGTTGTTTGGAGAGAGATCGCAGTCACTCATAGCCTAGTTTACCAGTATTCCCCCCCTCTATAACCACTATTCACTTTGTCTGTTTCTGTGGTTCAAATGGTGGAGAAGTCAACAATGCATGTGATTGAGGTTATTCAATAATTAGAAACAGTGCTTGTTCAATGTCAGCCAGGACGAGTTATTGAGTTGGGATTGCTGTGGCTGTGGATTACAGTACAGCTGGGTAGGCAATGTGATTCAGATCCCGCGGCAGGACTCTATTTGTCAGATGATGTGAAAGTCACACCTGAAGCTGGAACTGATGGTGGGGAAGGTGTGCTGTAAATAGCCAAGGATTCACTGTGTTTGTTTAGAGACCCAAGCAAGCACGCACGCCGGGCGGACTGGGACAAAAATTCATGCTAAGTCGGAGGCCTCTCTGTTTTCTTCTTTTCTCCATTGCACTTGACTGCAACAGAAGCAGCTGTCTATGCTGCTATGCCAGCGTTTCCCAAACTCAGTCCTGGGGACTCCAAGGGGTGCACCTTTTGGTTTTGCTCTAGCACAACACAGCTGATTCAAATAATGAACTCATTATCAAGCTTTGATTATTTTAACCAGCTGTGTAATGCTAGGGGAAAAACCAAAATGTATATCCCTTGGGGTCCCTAGGACCGAGTTTGGGAAACGCTGTGCTAAGCCAAGCATCAATGGGACCAGAAGACCAGGGGACCTGTGCTGGGCCCAGCAATCTCCTAGGGTAACTCTTTGTTTTAAGGGTCCATAATAAACCATTTATATAGCATTTATAAGGAATATCAAACTGTTTGCTCTCCATTTATTAATCCTTACTCCCACATCTGTAAATGTTACTAAGCTAGTTATTCACACATGTATATATACAGTACCAGTCAAAAGTTTGGACACACCTACTCATTCAAGGGTTTTCTTCATTTTTACCAAGTTCTATACATTGTAGAATAATAGACATCAACACTATGAAACAACACATATGGAATCATGTACAGTAGTAACCTAAATATATTTTATATTTCACATTCTTCAAAGTAGCCACTCTTGGCACTCGTTCATTCTCTCATATGTAGTTCATTAAACATTCTGCGTTGTGTGCTTGTGTAACGATCGTCTGTGGTGGAAGAAGGTGAGGACCAAAGCGCAGCGTGGCAAGTGTTCATATTTTTTACAAAATAACTGAACACTGAACAAAACAACAAACGAACAGTCCCGTAAGATGAATGAAAAAAACACTAAACAGGAAATAATCACCCACAAAACACAGCTGGGAAAAGGCTACCTAAGTATGATTCTCAATCAGAGACAACGAACAACACCTCTGATTGAGAACCATACCAGGCCAAACACAAAACCACAACATAGAAAAAAGAACATAGACCTACCCCAACTCACGCCCTGACCAAACTAAAACAGAGACATAACAAAGGAACTAAGGTCAGAATGTGACAGCTTGTTTGTTTTACCAGGTACTGCAATAATGTCTACCAATGGCATTCCAATATTTTTGTGAGAAATTACACTGGTCACTCAGAAATGTATAAAGTATTTATAAAGTATAAATAGCACTCACTTTAGATTAGGGACTGCAAAAAAGACGGCCCCCAAAATCATAATGAATAATGTTTTGAAGTGTCTGTCCTATATCTAGGAGATAAGAAAGTTCAGGAAATAGGACACATATTTACCCCCTTATTTACTACCTCCGTACCCCCATTCATTTATATGGGTTACCTTCAGATGAGTCCTGTGACATTTGTGGGGTTCGTAGAGCTATGGACGCTGCAGACGTTTTCATGAGAAGACTGATTTTCGGAATGTCTCATCGGTGGATGCCTCATCGGTGAATGTCTCATCGGTGGATGTCTCATTGGTGGATGTCTCATTGGTGGATGTCTCATCGGTGGATGTCTCATCGGTGGATGTGTCATTGGTGAATGTCTCATTGGTGGATGTGTCATTGGTGAATGTCTCATCGGGGAATGTCTCATTGGTGGATGTCTTATTGGTGAATGTCTCATTGGTGGATGTCTCATTGGTGGATGTCTCATCGGTGGAAGTCTCATCGGTGGATGTCTCAACGGAGGATGTCTCATCGGTGAATGTCTCAACGGAGGATGTCTCATCGGTGAATTTCTCATTGGTGGATGTCTCATTGGTGAATGTCTCATTGGTGGATGTCTCATCGGTGGATGTCTCATTGGTGGATGTCTCATTGGTGAATGTCTCATTGGTGGATGTCTCATCGGTGGATGTCTCATCGGTGGATGTCTCATTGGTGAATGTCTCATTGGTGGATGTGTCATTGGTGAATGTCTCATTGGTGAATGTCTCATTGGTGAATGTCTCATTGGTGGATGTGTCATTGGTGAATGTCTCATCGGTGAATGTCTCATTGGTGGATGTCTTATTGGTGAATGTCTCATTGGTGGATGTCTCATTGGTGGATGTCTCATTGGTGGATGTCTCATCGGTGGAAGTCTCATCGGTGGATGTCTCAACGGTGGATGTCTCATCGGTGAATGTCTCATTGGTGGATGTCTCATTGGTGAATGTCTCATTGGTGGATGTCTCATCGGTGGATGTCTCATTGGTGGATGTCTCATTGGTGAATGTCTCATTGGTGAATGTCTCATCGGTGAATGTCTCATTGGTGGATGTCTTATTGGTGAATGTCTCATTGGTGGATGTCTCATTGGTGGATGTCTCATCGGTGGATGTCTCATTGGTGGATGTCTCATTGGTGAATGTCTCATTGGTGGATGTGTCATTGGTGAATGTCTCATCGGTGAATGTCTCATTGGTGGATGTCTTATTGGTGAATGTCTCATTGGTGGATGTCTCATTGGTGGATGTCTCATTGGTGGATGTCTCATCGGTGGAAGTCTCATCGGTGGATGTCTCAACGGTGGATGTCTCACCGGTGAATGTCTCATTGGTGGATGTCTCACCGGTGAATGTCTCATTGGTGGATGTCTCATTGGTGAATGTCTCATTGGTGGATGTCTCATCGGTGGATGTCTCATTGGTGGATGTCTCATTGGTGAATGTCTCATTGGCGGATGTCTCATTGGTGAATGTCTCATCGGTGAATGTCTCATTGGTGGATGTCTTATTGGTGAATGTCTCATTGGTGGATGTCTCATTGGTGGATGTCTCATTGGTGGATGTCTCATCGGTGGATGTCTCATTGGTGGATGTCTCATCGGTGGATGTCTCATTGGTGGATGTCTCATTGGTGAATGTCTCATTGGCGGATGTCTCATTGGTGAATGTCTCATCGGTGAATGTCTCATTGGTGGATGTCTTATTGGTGAATGTCTCATTGGTGGATGTCTCATTGGTGGATGTCTCATTGGTGGATGTCTCATCGGTGGATGTCTCATTGGTGGATGTCTCATCGGTGGATGTCTCATCGGTGGATGTCTCATTGGTGAATGTCTCTGAATGTCTCATCGGTGAATGTCTCATCGGTGAATGTCTCATCGGTGGATGTCTCATTGGTGAACGTCTCATCGGTGGATGTCTCATTGGTGGATGTCTCATTGGTGAATGTCTCATTGGTGGATGTCTCATTGGTGAATGTCTCATCGGTGAATGTCTCATTGGTGGATGTCTTATTGGTGAATGTCTCATTGGTGGATGTCTCATTGGTGGATGTCTCATTGGTGGATGTCTTATCGGTGGATGTCTCATTGGTGGATGTCTCATTGGTGAATGTCTCATTGGTGGATGTCTCATTGGTGAATGTCTCATCGGGTGAATGTCTCATCGGTGGATGTCTCATTGGTGGATGTCTCATTGGTGGATGTCTCATCGGTGGATGTCTCATCGGTGGATGTCTCATCGGTGAATGTCTCATCGGTGGATGTCTCATTGGTGGATGTCTTATTGGTGAATGTCTCATTGGTGGATGTCTCATTGGTGAATGTCTCATTGGTGGATGTCTCATCGGTGGATGTCTCATCCGTGGATGTCTCATCGGTGGATGTCTCATTGGTGGATGTCTCATTGGTGAATGTCTCATTGGCGGATGTCTCATTGGTGAATGTCTCATCGGTGAATGTCTCATTGGTGGATGTCTTATTGGTGAATGTCTCATTGGTGGATGTCTCATTGGTGAATGTCTCATTGGTGGATGTCTCATCGGTGGATGTCTCGTCCGTGGATGTCTCATCGGTGGATGTCTCATTGGTGGATGTCTCATTGGTGAATGTCTCATTGGCGGATGTCTCATTGGTGAATGTCTCATCGGTGAATGTCTCATTGGTCTCATTGGCGGATGTCTCATTGGTGAATGTCTCATCGGTGAATGTCTCATTGGTGGATGTCTTATTGGTGAATGTCTCATTGGTGGATGTCTCATTGGTGGATGTCTCATTGGTGGATGTCTCATCGGTGGATGTCTCATTGGTGGATGTCTCATCGGTGGATGTCTCATTGGTGGATGTCTCATTGGTGAATGTCTCATTGGCGGATGTCTCATTGGTGAATGTCTCATCGGTGAATGTCTCATTGGTGGATGTCTTATTGGTGAATGTCTCATTGGTGGATGTCTCATTGGTGGATGTCTCATTGGTGGATGTCTCATCGGTGGATGTCTCATTGGTGGATGTCTCATCGGTGGATGTCTCATCGGTGGATGTCTCATTGGTGAATGTCTCTGAATGTCTCATCGGTGAATGTCTCATCGGTGAATGTCTCATCGGTGGATGTCTCATTGGTGAACGTCTCATCGGTGGATGTCTCATTGGTGGATGTCTCATTGGTGAATGTCTCATTGGTGGATGTCTCATTGGTGAATGTCTCATCGGTGAATGTCTCATTGGTGGATGTCTTATTGGTGAATGTCTCATTGGTGGATGTCTCATTGGTGGATGTCTCATTGGTGGATGTCTTATCGGTGGATGTCTCATTGGTGGATGTCTCATTGGTGAATGTCTCATTGGTGGATGTCTCATTGGTGAATGTCTCATCGGTGAATGTCTCATCGGTGGATGTCTCATTGGTGGATGTCTCATTGGTGGATGTCTCATCGGTGGATGTCTCATCGGTGGATGTCTCATCGGTGAATGTCTCATCGGTGGATGTCTCATTGGTGGATGTCTTATTGGTGAATGTCTCATTGGTGGATGTCTCATTGGTGAATGTCTCATTGGTGGATGTCTCATCGGTGGATGTCTCATCCGTGGATGTCTCATCGGTGGATGTCTCATTGGTGGATGTCTCATTGGTGAATGTCTCATTGGCGGATGTCTCATTGGTGAATGTCTCATCGGTGAATGTCTCATTGGTGGATGTCTTATTGGTGAATGTCTCATTGGTGGATGTCTCATTGGTGAATGTCTCATTGGTGGATGTCTCATCGGTGGATGTCTCATCGGTGGATGTCTTATTGGTGGATGTCTCATTGGTGAATGTCTCATTGGCGGATGTCTCATTGGTGAATGTTTCATCGGTGAATGTCTCATTGGTGGATATCTCATTGGTGAATGTCTCATCCGTGGATGTCTCATCGGTGAACGTCTCATCGGTGGATGTCTCATTGGTGAATGTCTCTGAATGTCTCATCGGTGAATGTCTCATCGGTGAATGTCTCATCGGTGGATGTCTCATTGGTGAACGTCTCATTGGTGGATGTCTCATCGGTGAATGTCTCTGAATGTCTCATCGGTGAATGTCTCATCGGTGAATGTCTCATCGGTGGATGTCTCATTGGTGGATGTCTCATCGGTGGATGTCTCATCGGTGGATGTCTCATTGGTGGATGTCTCATTGGTGAATGTCTCATTGGTGGATGTCTTATTGGTGAATGTCTCATTGGTGGATGTCTCATTGGTGAATGTCTCATCGGTGGATGTCTCATTGGTGGAGGTCTCATTGGTGAATGTCTCATTGGTGGATGTCTCATTGGTGGATGTCTTATTGGTGGATGTCTCATTGGTGGATGTCTCATTGGTGGATGTCTCATCGGTGGATGTCTCATCGGTGGATGTCTCATCGGTGGATGTCTCATTGGTGGATGTCTCATTGGTGAATGTCTCATTGGCGGATGTCTCATTGGTGAATGTCTCATCGGTGAATGTCTCATTGGTGGATGTCTTATTGGTGAATGTCTCATTGGTGGATGTCTCATTGGTGGATGTCTCATTGGTGGATGTCTCATCGGTGGATGTCTCATTGGTGGATATCTCATTGGTGAATGTCTCATCCGTGGATGTCTCATTGGTGAACGTCTCATCGGTGGATGTCTCATTGGTGAATGTCTCTGAATGTCTCATCGGTGAATGTCTCATCGGTGGATGTCTCATTGGTGAACGTCTCATCGGTGGATGTCTCATCGGTGAATGTCTCTGAATGTCTCATCGGTGAATGTCTCATCGGTGAATGTCTCATCGGTGGATGTCTCATTGGTGGATGTCTCATCGGTGGATGTCTCATCGGTGGATGTCTCATTGGTGGATGTCTCATTGGTGAATGTCTCATTGGTGGATGTCTTATTGGTGAATGTCTCATTGGTGGATGTCTCATTGGTGAATGTCTCATTGGTGGATGTCTCATTGGTGAATGTCTCATTGGTGGATGTCTCATTGGTGAATGTCTCATCGGTGAATGTCTCATTGGTGGATGTCTCATTGGTGAATGTCTCATCGGTGAATGTCTCATTGGTGGATGTCTTATTGGTGGATGTCTCATTGGTGGATGTCTCATCGGTGGATGTCTCATCGGTGGATGTCTCATCGGTGGATGTCTCATTGGTGGATGTCTCATTGGTGAATGTCTCATCGGTGGATGTCTCATTGGTGAATGTCTCATCGGTGAATGTCTCATTGGTGGATGTCTTATTGGTGAATGTCTCATTGGTGGATGTCTCATTGGTGGATGTCTCATTGGTGGATGTCTCATTGGTGGATGTCTCATTGGTGGATTTCTCATTGGTGGATGTCTCATCAGTGAATGTCTCATCGGTGGATGTCTCATTGGTGAACGTCTCATCGGTGGATGTCTCATCGGTGAATGTCTCTGAATGTCTCATCGGTAAATGACTCGGAATGTCTCAGAATGTCTCATCGGTGAATGTCTCATCGGTGAATGTCTCGTCGGTGGATGTCTCATCGGTGAATGTCTCATCGGTGGATAACATGGATTGAGACGCAGCACATGCAAAAAATATCCCTAGTTTAAACTGACAGATTTTGATAGGTATATGTTTATTACTTTACTTAGTTTGACGCACGGGAGCGTCAATAGACTCTTAATTCATGTTTTGTCTGCATAATACAGCCAATGGCTACGTTAAGGAACTGGCAGTATCTCTGTCTCTCTCCCTCTCTTTGCTTTATTCTATTGAATTCAATATAAAACTTCTGTGTTTGTCATAGAATGATACCGGGACTAGTTAATGTTGATGCGGATTGATTTCCAGCATTGTGCTTTGATTGACAGTAGGCGTATCTTTCTGCCAAGAAGTAATGTGCCTTTCAGCGAAGGAAACAGGTGGGAAATAGGTGGGACTTTCCAGCCTCCAGTGGCAGTGGCTATGTAATGTAATCTGACACCACAGTCACTCATTACTACAGCTCATAAACTAGCAATGTGGCCTCAAGAACCTTTTTCGGTAGCACCTGTAATTTTTTAAAGCTTATCCATGATCTTGGCTCACTGATGACAGAGAGTCAGAGCAGCTCTGCTAATATTCGTTTGACTTTGAATGTGCATTTTTGCATGAGCTCAGCTCAGCCTATCAGAAAACCAGGCCAGCCCATCTTGGTAGGGGGCGGCCGTTCCCCACTGATCTGGCAAATGCTGAAATATATTATTATGACAGAGAAATTTCGCAAAAACAATTTTAACAAATCTTAACAGGACCAGACCACCCAACAAAAGGATTGTCCGGCCCATCTGGCATTTGCCAGAATTGCCAAATGGCCAATCCGCCCATGCACACACCCTATTAGAGTGTAAATAAGGCAGCATTGTTTCAGTCCGACTTCAACAGACACATCTTGGATATTCAGGTTTCAGGTGTCTAATGTGGTTGTCTTCCCTACCTTAGTTGAATGCACTGACTGTAAATCACTATGTATAAGAGAGTCCCCTGAATGATCAAAATGTTCAAACCAAATGTGTCACAAGTCTCAACACAACACAGAAATCTGACATCTGCTGGGTAGGCCTCCGGACTGACTGGTTTAGGGTCAGCTAAAGCAGTGTTTGACCACTGATGTTTATTTGTCTGAATATGTAATATATGACATCTAGGGCTGTGCTTTATATTACCCGAATATAATCCCTAATCCGAAATGTGTCCAATCCTGTAACCTGGGTGACCTGTTTTAACTAAAGACGTTGATGAGATCAGGCTGTCAGTGAGTAAGCCCATGACATAACTACTGTACTGTTATTTTATACAATTAAAATTAAAATATCTCTATCTGAAGAGAGCAATTTCCTTTTTAAATATATTCCTAAGGTCGCTAAGGAACTCACAATATCACACATTTATAGTATGGATCTAAAATCTGACTGATTATTCTGATGCCTGGCCCTTCCTCAGCTCAACAAACGTTTTTGATGCCTGGCCCTTCCACACATTTCCAGCAAGCGTGTCGAGACAAGCAGGCGTACTATGGGTCTCTATGCGCCGGCATCCCCCCATCCCCCCTCCTTCACCCCCCTCTCTCTGCCAGGGAAGCAGAGGATCTTGGGATACATACTGCAGCCTCCTGCCCGCCCTCCCCCTTCTCCACAGCGCTCCTGAGCACAAGTACAAGATGTGTAGGATATCAATGTAACTTAACTGATGAAAGTAATACCTCCGTCTCCTGGCATTTACTTGTTTACCTTTAGCCGGAGAACAGGAAGAAAAAGAGGAAGAAAAAACAGGAAGAGGAAGAAGAAACAGGAAGAGGAAGAAAACAACATTCAAGCTCCATTGCACATTCTGTACGAGAGAGATAGACAGAGGGACACGAAAAAACAAAAGGCAGCCACTGAAATTTGCATGGTGCTCAATTATACATTAGCGAACATCACTTGGCAATCTGTTCATATCAATTTAATTGGATTTTAATACTGCCTCTGATCTTGTTTTCTAATTAACAGCAGCGGCTGGCAATAAAGCAGAACCATGCACCCAGCAACACCTTTGATCCAGGCCATATGGAGTTCCTTAGAGCTCAATGGGAAAAAAATCAGTCACCTAAATATGGGCCTATGACAAGCCCAGCGCAAGAGGGGAAGGGGGTAGTGGGTAGTTGGGCATGGGGGGTGGCACAGGAGTGTGTGTGTGTGGTGTGGGTGGGATTGGGAGTTGTGTGTGTGTATGTGGGTGCATGTGTGTGTGTGCCAGGGGCGGAGGGACAAGCGCGACCCCCAGATGGCCGGATATTGCTCCTGCTAGCGCCTTCATTGATTCATTTCTCTTCTGATTGGTTGTCATTACTGATAAATAAAACATGATCTTGGAATCAAATGCAAATCAGCTTCTGAGCTTTAGGGAAATGTTAATTGCTTTTTCAAATCTGTTTATTTCTACTTAGGATTTGAGGAGGGACCTAGTAGTACCAAGGAAGGAATGAAGGGAGGAAAGATGGAGATGAGAGAGAGTGTTTCCTTTTTTCATCTTCCCTCTCTCAGGCTTCAAGAGCAGAGATGTGAGTTGTTTGTCTCACTGGCTGAGCAGGTAGTGAGGATGGGGAACATTGCTCATACCCATGACAATGTAACTCTTAACACTGTCTGATTGGAATGTGGCAAATACAGTTTTCACACCCCTTGACTCTTTCCAATTTTTTTTGTGTCACTGCCTGAATGTATAATTGATTCAATGTAGATGTTGTGTCACTGGCCTACACGCAATACCCCATAATGTCAAAGTGGATTCATGTTTATAGACATGTTTACAAGTGAATAAAAAATGTGAAGCTGAAATGTCTTGAGTCAATAAGGGTTGAACCCCTTTGGTAAGCCGAGATAGTTCAGGAGTAAAACAACTTGCTTAACAAGTCACATAATAAGTTACATGAACTCACTCTGTGTGCAATAATAGTATTTAACATGATTTTTGAATGACTACCTCATCTCTGTACCCCACACATACTGTATTTGCCACCTGTAACATCCCTCAGTCAAGCAGTGAATTTCAAACACAGATTCAACCACAAAGACCAGGGAGGTTTTCCAATGCCTCGGAAAGAAGGGCACCTATTGGTAGATGGGTATATAAAAGCAGACATTGAACATCCCTTTTACTATGGTGACTATTAATGACACTTTGGCTGGCGTATCAATACACCCAGTCACGACAAAGATACAGGCCTCTTTCCTAACACAGTTGCCGGACAGGAAGGAAACCGCTCAGGGATTTTACCATGAGGCCAAAGGTGACTTTAAAAGAGTTAAAGAGTTTAATGGCTGTGATAGGAGAAAACTGAGGATGGATCAACAACATTGTAGTTATTCCACATAACTAACATAATTAACAAAGGAAGAATAAGAAAGACTGTACAGAATAAAAGTATTCCAAAACATGTATCCTGTTTGCTACAAGGCACTAAAGTAATACCACAAAAATTGTGGCAAAACAATTAACTTTTTGTCATGAATACAAAGTGTTATGTTTGGGGCAAATACAATACAACACATTACTGAGTACAACTCTCTATATTTTCAAGCATAGTGGTAGCTGTATCATGTTATGGGTATGGTTGTAATCATGAAGGACTGGGGAGTTTTTCAGGATATAAAACGAATTGGAGGCAAAATCCTAGAGGAAAACCTGGTTCAGTCTGCTTTCCACTAGACACTGGGAGATTAATTCACCTCCCAGCAGGACAATAACCTAAAACACAGGGCCAAATCTACACTGGAGTTGCTTACCAAGAATACTGTGAATGTTCCCTGGGTGGCTTAAATCTACCTGAAAATCTATTGCAATACCTGCAAATGGTTGTCTAGCAATGATCAACAACGAATTTGATAGCACTTGAAGAACATTTTTCAAAATAATAATGGGAAAATGTTGCACAATCCAGTGTGGAAAGCTCTTAGAGAATTACCCAGAAACACTCAGAGCTGTAGATGCTTCTACAAAGTATTGATTCAGGGGAGTGAAGACTTATGTAAATGGGATACAGTATTTCTGTATTTCATTTTCAATAAATTTGCCGACATTTCTAAAAACATGTTTTCACTTTGTCATTATGGGGTTTTGTCTGTAGATGGGTGAGAAAAAAACAATAAATGTAATCCACTTTGAATTTGTGCAGGAACACAACAACATGTGGAATAAGTCAAGGGGTATGAATGCTTTCTGAAGGCACTGTACTAGCCAAACACCATGTCAGCTTTTGGACAAAACATGTCCAATCACCACGCTATATTTAAACACTGGTTTCATTGACAACTTACAGACCACCTAAAGAGGTTGAGAAATATGTAATTTTTATTTAATTGAATTAGTAAAATATCTGTTTTACATTTTTTTATTCCATTACATCATGTACCGGAAATATACACATTTGGAAAAGGAAAATTTGGAAAGTTAAACATCACAAATGTTCCTGATAGAAATGTCAGTTTCTGATTAATTTAGAGTGTTTGATAACTACTTCTGCATTCTAGATAACTTTAGTAAGCCATCCCTGATCTGTTAGCTAGCTAGGTAGCATAAAGGTCTGCTCTCTCTGGCTTTGTCTAAAGTTGACAGAGCTGCAGGCATCCCGGTCTCTATGTTACTCACATTAATCCCTTCCACCTCACCTCTTTCTCTTCCCTTCCCTCCCTTCATCATATTTCATTCACCTTGCTCCCTTTCTCTTTCTCTCTGAGTGTTTTTTCAAAATGGTCTGAGCATGTAAATTGGAGCACGGGAGGGTCGGTTTGACTCCATTTTGCATTACGTTATTTGAGCTGAAGTGAGAGAAAATACACACCAACTTTGAAATTAAATGTTGCCTATTCACATCTCATTTGTTGACTGACTACAATATTTTATCATGATACATAAATAAATACATGCTGTGTTAATTTTGGCATGTTTACCTGCCTACGTATTGTAGATAGAAAGCCCATAATAAGTCAAAAGGGTTAACTGGCTAGCTACTAGAACTGTTTACTGGCCAGATAGCCAGAAACAATTCTTAGCTAGCTAGCCACGAAGAATTGTTAGCTACCCATGAAAAATGTACATCTACCTTGCGTAACATTAGTTTTAGGTCATTTTTGCCTATTTAACTAGCTGGCTAGCTAGATTATTATTACTATTCACATATCTAGCTGATGATCATGAAGTAAATCGTTTGCTTTGTGCATATCGTGTTTCATCTATTGTTGCCTTTGTCCTGGCTGGAAGAAGGTTCAGTGAATGGGGAGGTGCAGCGTGAGGTAATACAGTAGCGGAGTGCGAGTGCTTCTCACACAAGAACGTACTCAAGAGAATATGGTCGGAGAGTGCATTCGGAGCATGAGAGTGTGGAGGTAGAATGCATATCGAGAAACACTCTCTGTCTCTCCCCCAACATTTGGACAGTTCTCACCTCCATGTCTGTTTCTGGGCTAATTGAAGCTGTTTCACGCCGACGCCACCTAATGATGTTCAGTGACTCAGGGCCAATATTCTCCCATGCAGCCCAGCCTCAAAGATGCCTCATAGATGCCTGGTGGCTGATGGTAGGAGACAGTGGAAAAGGCTCAGCCTCACCTCAACACTTACAACTCTAATTGTTATTAATGCTGCTGATCACAACCCACCAAGGCCAACGTGTGTGGGTTTGTGTGTGTGAGAGAGTATGTGTGTGTGAGAGAGATGCATAGAGAGTGTGTGTGTGTGAGTATGAGTGTGTGAGCCAGAGAGAGATGAGCAAGCCAATGCTGGAGTCTCCTTTATGTGTTTTTCCTTTTTCCTCTCCCTCATTTCCCCTTTTCTGTGAAGCGGACAATTGAGGGGGATAATCACAGAAGAAGGATACAAGGGAGGAAAGAGAGAGTAGAGAGGAGGAGGAGGAGAGAAGGGAGGAGGAGGAGGAGGAGAGAAGGGAGGAGGAGGAGGAGAGAGGAGAGAAGGGAGGAGGAGGAGGAGAAGGAGGAGAGAGGAGAAGGAGGAGAGAAGGGAGGAGAAAGGAGGAGGAGTAGGAGAGGAGGAGGAGAGAGGAGGAGGAGGAGAAGGGAGGAGGAGGAGGAGGAGAGAAGGGAGGAGGAGGAGGAGGAGAGAGTAGGAGGAGGAGAGAAGAGGAGGAGAGAGGGAGAAGGAGGAGGAGAGAAGGGAGTAGAGAGGAGGAGGAGGAGAGAAGGAAGGAGGAGGAGGAGATAAGGGAGGAGGAGGAGGAGAGAGGAGGAGGAGAGAGAAGGAGGAGGAAGAGAGAAGAGGTGGAGGAGAGAAGGGAGGAGGAGGAGAGAGGAGGAGGAGAGAGGAGGAGGAGGAGGAGAGAGGAGGAGGAGGAGGAGGAGGAGAGGGAGGAGGGAGAGAGGAGGAGGAGAGAGGAGGAGGAGGAGAGAAGGGAGGAGGAGGAGGAGAGAAGGGAGGAGAGGAGGAGGAGGAGAGAAGGGAGGAGGAGGAGGAGGAGGAGAGAGGGAGGAGGAGGGAGAGGAGGAGGTGGAGGAGAGAAGGGAGGAGGAGGAGGAGAGAAGGGAGGAAAGAGGGAGTAGAGAGGAGGAGGAGGAGAGAAGGGAGGAGGAGGAGGAGGAGAGAAGGGAGGAGGAGGAGGAGAAAAAGCTGTTGTGCATCAGGCACTCCACAGAGGTATTAGCCAGCCAGGCTGATTTACCGTCCCCAGGAAGCCAAGGTCTTCATTTGGAAATCTAGGACTGTTATGTGGAGAATTCTAATTTGTAATTAGGAAGATTAGACAAATCTTGGGAATGAAAAAGATTATTGACTTATATAATAAAATCAACAATGTGGGCCCTGGTTAAATAATCATTGGCTGGGCTGGATAGAGAGGCTGTGTGCCAGAATGGGAAAGGAGGGTTAGCTGGATCCAATACCGGGGTACTTAGAGAAACCCCCCAAAACAACAGAAACACTTAGAGAAGCACGTGACTGATCACACAGTCCTCATGAATCTCAGTTTTCAACACTTCACTTATGGATCTACTGAAGCCTTGTTCTTATTGGCCACATTGGTGCCTAAGTGGCGTTTAGGCCTACTTATTATGATGATCTGACAAATTTGACTTTTATCAATTACTAGTTAATAATTTTATGAATCCATGTGTATTGTAGAGGCTATTCTACAAAGCAGTTGATGCCAATGCTTGATACATTTTTCTATTTAGTTAGGACTTCCACAAGTACAGTAGCAGGCAGACACACAGACAGATATTAGGTTGAGAGGGCATGGGTAAGATTTAGTTTGCATTGCTTTGCTTTTCTTCTCCCTGTGCATGTTGGTTTTCTAGTGTCACTCAATTTCCCTGTGCAAAGTTTAGGGGTTTCATTCTACAATATTATCCCAGTTTAGAGAGTCTCTCTTATGCAAAGTCAATTAAGTGGGGAACGGTGTTCAGAAAAGAGGGTTCAGAGGGAGAGAAAATAGAGGAGAGGGTGAAGTGTTTGCGATGGGGAGTGATTTCTAATACAAACAAGCCCTTTATCTACCCACTCTGCTCTGTCCTGAATACTTCATTATAGAGACAATGCATAAATCTACATTGAAATCTGGAATTCTCTCCTCAAAATGTCATACTTTCAGGTATTCCTACATCCCCAAGTAGCAGAAATGGTGCATTTTACATGATAAATGGGAGCGTTTTTATTGAGGAACGATTCTAAACCCGTATAGGTGTTTGTGCACACAACTCTGAGGATAAACTGTATGACTTACAATAGGGGCCATCTTTCGTTGAAGGATCATTTGGATAACAATTAACTGGACAGTCACTGTCTTAAGGTAATCAAATCAATCAAATATGAACCAAATCACTAGAGGGAAAGAAAAGACAGCCATGCAAATCTGTGAAGGTTAGAGTGGTAGTTATGTTTAAAACTATTTCATCATCATCTTGACACAGTATAATATCTCCGGCTAGGCATTCTGTCCATTTCTCATGACAATGAACAATATGGCCATTATGCCCTGTAAACCTTGATGATGAGCATTTTATCAAGTCAAATCACAGTTTTCTCAATAGACTATAGGACACAGACATCCATATGAAGTACCAGAGAAAATAACAGTACATCATTCTTTGATTGCATCCCAAAAGGCAACCTATTCACTACATAGTGCACTACTTTAGACCAAGGCCCATATGGATCTGCTCAAAAGTAGTGCACTATAGAGGGAATAGGGTGCCATTTGAGATGAAGGCTTTGACTTTGGAGATACAGAGTGGTCTTGGACGTCTTCTATTGTTGAGAAACGCTGAAAAGCACAGGAAAGGCCGTACAATGTTTATGGTTCATTCTGAGGTTATTGTTTCACATAACCATCCAGCTTATTATTTAACAAAAAGTATTACAAAAAATAAATAGTATTTTCAAGCACACTGTTCCACCTCTTTAAAATGTATTTATTTACACGTTTTTGCCCCCAAAAAAGTAAAGAAGGGACATAGCCCTTTCCTGCAGTCAAATGACCAAATCGCCCTCTAGTGGCCCCATGGGTGGAAAATTATTAATATTTTTCATAATTTCATAATTAATTTTTAAAAAATCGAAAAAAATCGAAAATCAGGTGTTTCTATGTCAAACGGTTTTGTTATATTTCAGTCTTCTGTGAAGTATATAAAGTTTAATATTGGGATGCAAACTCAAAATGTAATAGATTTCAACTCAATATCTGATATGGTACAGGTGTCTTGTTTTTTTAAGCCTATAACCATGTGTGTGAGGTACAAACAGCAATGCAATGGTTCATTGGATCAGTCTAAAACTTTGCAAATACACTGCTTCCATCTAGTGGCCAATATCTAAATTGCAACTTGGGCTGGAATAATACATTATGGCCTTTCTCTTGCGGTTCAAAGTTAATGGTACAAAAAAAATACAAATAACGGTTGGTTTTTTCTTTGTATTATCTTTTACCAGACCTATTGTGTTATAGTATCCTACATTCCTTTCACATTTCCACAAACTTCAAAGTGTTTCCTTTCAACTGGTACCCAAATGCATATCCTTGCGTCAGGGCCTGAGCTACAGGCAGTTAGATTTGGGTATGTCGTTTTTTTTTAGAAATTTTTAAAAATGGGGCCGATCCATAAGGGGAGACCAACACCCTCCGTTCCCCGGGTTAAAGAAAGAAAATGATACATTTTACAATATGTTTGATTGCGTAGCTGCATTTAGCTGTGGTCGTGATACATCATGTCAGTGGAACTGATATCAAACAAAAAATAAATTGAATCTAAAGAAGTTTGAAAAAGAAAAAAATGAGATTATCCAGAGTATAAGGTAACAAAGAATTTGTGAGCTATGTGTGTGTGTGTGTGTGTGTGTGTGTGTGTGTGTGTGCGTGCGTGTGCAAGTGTATGTGTATATAGATGGGGTTTCATTGGATTAAGGTCTATTGTATGCTGATAGAACTAGCCTGAGGGCTTTTCATTTTGAGACAATTTAAGGTATTTTCTGTACAAATGAAATTATTCCCTTCCGTTGGCATGTGTGATTTTCAAATTAGATACTTTCTCTCTAATGTGTGGACGATAAGTAGTAACTAAAAGGTGTTTTCAAAGTGTAGATGGAACCTATTCTGTTGACAAAAATTTCCTATTTTGTGTGTATAGTTACAGCTAGTAGTGTGGATAGTGGCATGCATGTATTCTCCGTGGGATCTCTCATACTGTTGTAAATACATTTGAAATAGCCAAGAAAGCATTAAGGAATGCGTTCCAAATGGCACCCTATTCCCTATGTAGTGCACTACTTTTGACCAGGACCCATAAGGCTTTGGTCATAGTAGTGCACCATGAAAGGAATAGGGTGCCATTTGGAACATACAGTATATAGATCTGGTGGGCAGTAGTGGTTTAGCACAGCGGGAGTTTTGAAATAGAGGCCTGGCTGCTTTCATGTAGTGGTTTAGCACAGCAGGGTTTTTGAAATAGAAGCCTGGCTGCTTTCATGGTAAAGACATACAGCTCTATTGTTATGTTCACCTAAATGTGTTGTGATGATGATGTGGCTTTCAAGGGCCAGCATTTTTCTGACTAAAAAGCACCTGTGTGTACGTTTCTGTGTTTGTGTGTGTGTGTATATATGCATGCTAGTTACAGTCTCTAACAAGGTCCAAGAGCTTTACCTGATGAAATCGTCCTGGCCCTACCTGGGGATGATGGACGAATTGGCCTGAATGGAGGTTGACGTGGAGAGGGTTGGGGAGGATGGTGGTGTCCCGGTGTGATGGGGTTTGAGGTTGACGTGGAGAGGGTTGGGGATGATGGTGGTGTCCCGGGGTGATGGGGTTTCAGGTTGATGGAGAGGGTTGGGTAGGATGGTGGTGGCCAGGGGTGATGGGGTTTGAGGTTGATGGAGAGGGGTTGGAGATGAGGGTGGTGGCCAGGGGTGATGGGGTTTGAGGTTGATGGAGAGGAGTTGGGGAGGATGGTGTTGTCCCGGGCGTCCCGGGGTGATGGCGTTTGAGTTTGATGGAGAGGGTTGGGGAGGATGGTGGTGTCCCGGGGTGATGGGGTTTGAGGTTGATGGAGAGGGGTTGGGGAGGATGGTGGAGGCGCTTGGGGAGCTGTATGTCTGAGGTGGGGGTGGAGGTGGTTGGGGGTGATGGTGGCTGAGTGATGCGGTGTGATGAGTCAGTGCTTGAGTTTACCATATTGAAAGTGAGACCTGATGGGGTTAAAGGTGGAGGCAGTTGGGGATGTTTCGGTATGATGGGGAGTCATTTGGGGATGATGATAGCGAGAGTCAGTCAGTGGGGATGATGATAGTGACAGTCAGTCAGTGGGGATGATAGTTAGTGTCAGTCAGTGGGGATGATAGTGAGTGTCAGTCAGTGGGGATGATGATAGTGACAGTCAGTCAGTGGGGATGATAGTTAGTGTCAGTCAGTGGGGATGAGGACAGTGAGTGTCAGTCAGTGGGGATGAGGATAGTGAGTGTCAGTCAGTGGGGATGAGGATAGTGAGTGTCAGTCAGTGGGGATGATAATAGTGAGAGTCAGTCAGTGGGGATGATTATAGTGAGAGTCAGTCAGTGGGGATGATGATAATGAGAGTCAGTCAGTGGGGATGAGGACAGTGAGTGTCAGTCAGTGGGGATGAGGATAGTGAGTGTCAGTCAGTGGGGATGATGATAGTGACAGTCAGTCAGTGGGGATGAGGATAGTGACAGTCAGTCAGTGGGGATGAGGATAGTGAGTGTCAGTCAGTGGGGATGAGGATAGTGAGAGTCAGTCAGTGGGGATGATGATAGTGACAGTCAGTCAGTGGGGATGAGGATAGTGAGTGTCAGTCAGTGGGGATGATAATAGTGAGAGTCAGTCGGTGCTGAATGGCTCCTGTTTGACAGGCTAGTCAGCTGGCAGCTGTATCTGTTTCTCATTAAGCCCTCTCCACATAATCCCTCAGTCCATTTGAAACCCCATCCACCCCTCTGCTCTCTCCATCCTCTCTTTTTCCTCCATCCTCTCTCCGCCCTCCTCTCCCCCTCTCAACTCCTCCCCTCGCATGTCCTCTCCTCTCCTCTCTTCTCCTCTCTCCTCCCTTCATCCTCTCTCCTCCATCCAAGGAATGACAGCATGCTGTTTGTCAGAAGATGCACCCGCTTCTCTCCCTCTCTTCTCCCTCTTTCCCCTCTCCCCTTCCCACTTGTTTTTTTTTATCAATGAATATGCCACTGTTGACACTAAAGACTTAACATCAAATGAGCTTGGAAATCCATTTTCACACTTTGGATGCCCATTCTGGAGGCTTTGTTTTCAGAAGGAGAGGGAGAACCGGTGAGCTCACAGACAGTTGTCTTTGTTCCTCTGCCCTCTGGCCCAGTGTGCACGGGCGGACCGTACCACGGGGAGACAGAGGGGGAGATCAACCCCACCCCAAAAGAAAGACCCATTACCTGGCCCCCGATGATGCCCCCTGGCACTCGCAATTAAATCAGCTAGCGAGGACATTTTCGCATAACGTCAATCAAAATAATTTACACTGGCATGGTGTTTTTTCTTAAAGACACACCGCTGCTTTTCTGAGGAGGCCCTGTCCACTTAATTCAAAGCTCTTTATTCAAATCAGGCTGAGGATGAAGAAGAAGTGCCTGCAACCGGGATTCATATCCTCCTCTCCTGCCTGCAGTTGTCCTCAAAAATAATGTGAAAGGGAAACGGAAAGGGAGAGAGAGTGACAAAGAGAGAGAGAGAGAAAGACTGAGAGAAGAGAGAGAGGCTGGTGAGGCTGTCTCTGTATGTCAGTTGAATAATACGCTGGACACTTTCAATCTCCCAGAACATAAGAGGAGGGTTTTAAGGCTTGGGGAGTCGGGCTGTGGGGGGGCCCCTGTGGGGAGGCCCCTGGACGTCTTGACTGAGATGCTCACTTAAAAAGAGATATGTTTAAGTCACATGGAGGTTAAACTAAAAGTTACTGTGACCAAAGAGGTGGGTTGAATTTAAAACAACAGCAACCAGGACTGTAAAGAAAGAGAGATGGTGTGTGTGTTTGTGTGTGTGTGTGCATATGTCCATTGATATGGTTAGCACTGAAACTGTTATTTTTTCAGCCCATACATTTTTCACTAACAATCACAGCCATAAAGCCATTATCAACGTGCCAAGCAGTAATCAAATAACCTCTTGCAGGCTTAAGGAGCTGCTATGTAACTTGGTCGCTTGGTAACGATTAGAAAACACCAACCCTGCAAGCCCCAGAGAGCTCTGTGCTGCACTGTCCTTCCTGAGGATGTGCTGATATCTGACTAAGGACGATCCAACAAACATCCCGCAGAGCCTTTATACTGTACCTGGAAAACCACTTTAGCCTTGTGTCTCTCTTTCCCTTTGTCTCTCTTTCTTGCTTTCCTTCTGCTCTCTCTCTCTCTCTCTCTCTCTCTCTCTCTCTCTCTCTCTCTCTCGGGGGTTTGTATCATTTGATTTACACAATAAGCCTACCACTTTGAAATGAAAAATATGTTTTATTGTGAAACAAACAAGAAATAAGACTAAACAGAAAACTTGAGCGTACATAACTATTCACCCCCTCAAAGTCAATACTTTGTAGAGCCACCTTTGCAGCAATTACAGCTGCAAGTCTCTTGGGGTTTGTCTCTATAAGCTTAGCACATCTAGCCACTGGGATTTTGCCCATTCTTCAAGGGAAAACTGCTCCAGCTCCAGCTCCATCAAGTTGGATGGGTTCTGCTGCTGTACAGCTATCTTTAAATCATACCACATATTCTCAATTGGATTGAGGTCTGGGCTTTGATTAGGCCATTCCAAGACATTTAAATGTTCCCCTTAAACCACTCAAGTGTTACTTTAGCAGTATGCTTAGGATCATTGTCCTGCTGGAAGGTGAACCTCCGTCCCAGTCACAACACCAAACGTGTTTGCTTATATGTTTCTTTAAGCAATGGCTTTTTTCCTGCCACTCTATGGACATATACTCCAATCTCCGCAGTGACGGTTTACCACTCCTTCAGGGTTATCTTTGGTCTCTTTCTTACCTCTCTGATTAATGCCCTCCTTGCCTGGTCTGTGAGTTTGGTGGGCGGTCCTCTCTTGGCAGGTTTGTTGTTGTGCCATATTCTTTCCATTTTTTAATAATGGATTTAATGGTGCTCCATGAGATGTTCAAAGTTTCTGATATTTGTTATAACCCAACCCTGATCTGTCCTTCTGCACAACTTTGTCCCCAACCTGTTTGGAGAGCTCCTTGGTCTTCATGGTGACGCTTGCTTGGTGGTGCCCCTTGCTTAGTGGTGTTGCAGACTCTGGGGCCTTTCAGAACAGGTGTATATATACTGAGATCATGTGACAGATCATGTGACACTTAGATTGCACACAGGTGGACTTTATTTAACTAATTATGTGACTTCTGAAGGTAATTCTGAAGGCAATACTTATCTGATAGAGTTCAGTGTGTCAAATCGGAGGGCCTGTTGTCAGGGCCTCTGGCAGTCTCTATGGGGATGCCACAGGTTTAAATTCTTGGGCCAACTCTCTTCTCTGTATACATCAATAATGTCGCTCTTGCTGCTGGTGAGTCTCTGATCCATCTCTATGCAGACGACACCATTCTGTATACTTCTGGCCCTTCTTTGGAAACTGTGTTAACAACCCTCCAGACGAGCTTCAATGCCATACAACTCTCCCTCCATGGCCTCCAACTGCTCTTAAATACAAGTAAAACTAAATGCATGCTCTTCAACCGATCGCTGCCTACACCTGCCCGCCCGTATCACTACTCTGGACGGTTCTGACTTAGAATATGTGGACAACTACAAATACCTAGGTGTCTGGTTAGACTGTAAACTCTCCTTTCAGACTCACATCAAACATCTCCAATCCAAAGTAAAATCTAGAATTGGCATCCTATTTAGAAACAAAGCATCCTTCACTTATGCTGCCAAGCATATCCTCGTAAAACTGACCATCCTACCGATCCTCAACTTCTGAGATGTAATTTACAAACTAGCCTCCAACACTCAGCAAATTGGATGCAGTCTGTCACAGTGCCATCCGTTTTGTCACCAAAGCCCCATATACTACCCACCACTGCGACCTGTACGCTCTCGTTGGTTGGCCCTTGCTTCATATTCGTTGCCAAACCCACTGGCTCCAGGTCATCTAAGTCTTTGCTAGGTAAAGCCCCGCCTTATCTCAGCTCACTGGTCACCATAGCAGCACCCACCCGTAGCACATGCTCCAGCAGCTATATCTCACTGGTCACCCCCAAAGCCAATTACTCATTTGGCCACCTTTCCTTCCAGTTCTCTGCTGCCAATGACTGGAACTAACTGCAAAAATCACTGAAGCTGGAGACTCATATCTCCCTCACTAACTTTAAGCACCAGCTGTCAGAGCAGCTCACAGATTACTTCACCTGTACATAGCCCATCTATAATTTTGCCCAAACAACTACCTCTTCCCCTACAGTATTTATTTATTTATTTTGCTCCTTTGCACCCCATTATTTATATCTCTACTTTGCACATTCTTCCACTGCAAATCTACCATTCCAGTGTTTTACTTGCTATATTGTATTTACTTTGCCACCATGGCCTTTTTCTGCCTTTACCTCCGTTATCTCACCTCATTTGCTCACATCGTATATAGACTTATTTTTCTACTGTATTATTGACTGTATGTTTATTTTACTCCATGTGTAACTCTGTGTCATTGTAAGTCTTGGCCAGGTCGCAATTGTAAATGAGAACTTGTTCTCAACCTGCCTACCTGGTTAAATAAAGGTGAAATAAATAAATAAATAAAAAATGAGTTGCACCAGATCTTATTTAGTGGCTTCATGGAAAAGGGGGTGAATACATATGCACCACTTTTCCCTTTTTCATTTTTTAGGATGTTTTTAAACATTCATTTTCTTCAATTCACTTCACCAATTTTGTCACGAGTCCGACCGAGGGTGGTTTCCCTTCCCGGGCGGGTGGAGCTCGGCGGTCGTCGTCACCGGCCTATTAGCTGCCACTGATTGTCTTTCCTCCCCCTCCTTGTATGTTTATTGGTAGCACCTGTTTATGTATGATTAGTTTGTCTTTATTAGACAGCCGGCCCGCCTGGTTGTTGTGCGGGATTATTTCAGTGTAACCTTCGGCTCTGTTGTAGAGGTACGTGTTAGCGCCTGGTTGTGATTTTTCCGTTGTACATTTTCATTCCCTGTGTTTGGGGCCGTTACTATTGTGAGCACCCTGTGGTGCGTTGGTGCTATTAAAGACGCACAGCATTGCACTCTCTGTCTCCTGCGTTTGACTCCACACCCACGACACCCGGAGCATTACAAATTTGGATATTTTGTGTATGTCCATTATAAGAAATCCAAATAAAAATCCATTTAAATTGCAGGTTGTAATGCAACAAAATAGGAAAAACGCCAAGGGGGGTAAATACTTTTGCAAGGCACAGTGCAATCCGACTACAGCTCTATTATGCTCAGTTCTCATGGCATAAATCATATTACGTCATTCGCCACTTCACATTCTTTTTGTGTTGAATCTTCGTAACCGCAGGGTGCTTCATAAGACCTTTGTGTTTCTCTGATAGACCGCCACTGTATTGTTACCTTATTCAGACATAGGTGAGAAATCATGTTTTTGTGTATTGTGTCCTGTGTGTGTGTTTCTTCCATCTAGTGTATGTAAGAGCTCATTGAAATTGCAGTGTCTGTGTGTGTGTGTGGGAGAGTGAAACGACAGGGCGAGAGGGAGCGAGAGAGAGAGAAAGAGAGAAAATCTCTAGCCAACCTTATATAACCGCACCTCGTCACTCACCGGTCTGCTTTGGATATAGAACTCCTCAACAGCTTGTTTCATAATGCACTGACTGTAACACAAACAGGGTGAGAGATTTGAGTTGCACTTCAAGTTTTCCAGCAAGGGATCTACACCTTGTACAAAACATTAGGAGGACCCCTTTTCCCTCAGAACAGCCTCAATTTGTCCAGGCATGGACACTACAAGGTGTCGAAAGCATTCCCATGTTTACTCCAATGCTTCCCACAGTTGTGTCAAGTTGGCTGGATGTCCTTTGGGTGGTGGACCATTCTTGATACACACAGGAAAGTGTTGAGTGTGAAAAACCCAGTAGCGTTGCAGTACTTGACACACTCAAACTAGTGTGCCAGGCACCTACTACCATACCCCGTTCAAAGTCTTTTAAATATTTTGTCTTGCCCATTCCTCCTCTGAATGGCACACATACACAATCCATATCTCAATTGTCACAAGGCTTAAAAATCCTGTCTCCTCCCCTTCATCTACACTGACTGAAGTGAATTTAATTAACCTTTTTTTTAATGAAATGTCAGTTAAGAACAAATTCTTATTTTACAATGACGGCCCACCCCGGCTAAACCTTCTCTTACTACGGACAATTGTGCGCCGCCCGATCACGGCCAGTTGTGATACAGCCCGGGATCAAACCAGGGTCTGTGGTGACCCTTCTAGCACTGAGATGCAGTGCCTTCAACAGCTGCACCACTTGGGAGCCCTCAATAAGGGTCATATCAATAAGGGATCACAGCTTTCAACTGGACTCATATGGACATTCTATGTCATGGAACGAGCAGGTATTCCTGATGTTTTGTACACTCAGTGTATAACTGGTGTCCTCAGACTAGGCAGAACAGAGAGAGCAGAGAAAGAGAGCAGGACAGAGAAAGCAGAGCGTGTAGAGCAGAGCAGGGAGAGCAGAGCAGAGAGAGCAGAAAAGAGAGAGCAGAGAAGAGAAGAGAACGAAGGAGGGCGTGGTTAGGATTTAATGGCTGGGAACATTCCTGACTTGTGGGCAAATACTCCAGGGGAAACTTCAAATAATGCCCAACATATTTTTTGACATATTAATTAAATGTCAAACCACAATTGTGAATGCATTGCAGTGTAGATGGGCTAGTTTCAAAGGAAAGATACAGCAATCAGATTCATAGAGCCCAGTCCCAGTATAGATTTTCCTATAAAGGAAATAAGGTGGTGGAGAGGAAAGCAAATGCTACATGTTTCCTCTCTAGCGAGTCACTATGCAAAAAGAGAGATTCATCACTGACATATAGAACGATGAAATCTGTTGCTTTGAAAACTATTTTTTATTTAAAAATATACTTACAGTAAATACATTTAACTGACTGGGGGAATACTTCCTATAAACCAAAATGAAGTACTGCCTTGCTTGATTCCAGCGTCTTGGAACTGAAAACAAATGGAATCTTCTATAAATCATGATAATGTTAGACTGGCAAAGAATAACAGAAATAGTAATGTTAGGAGAAGAATCCTCTAGCAGATAAAACGTAGGGAATTAAAGTCAACTGTCATTGTCAAACACAATCCTCCACTGCATCGAAGTTAAATGATGAGATCCATAGCAGTGAAGCTCATGAAACTGCCCCCTGCACTCAGTATTAACAGACAGTACATACCCTGGGGCACTTCCGGCACCAACATCAGGCCTCAGACCCACTGGACAAAGCCTGGAAAACAGAGAACCTCTCTGTGGTCAAATAAAAGCTGTCAATGTCAACAGAGCTCTGATGTTACAGCTGGGGGGTAATGGAGTGTGTGACCTTATCATTCTAAACGCACACAGAGAGAGGGTTTTTTACAAAGGTAGACAACGTCTCTTCAGGATTCCTCAACCGTTGACTGTTGACTGTAGTGTACAGGGAAATGTCTGTCATCTCAAGTGGACATCATTCTACAGTTGTTAGACCTGTAACATTGAATTAGCATCAGAAGGAGTAAATAATTGATTAAAGTTAAATGTTTATTTTATTATTAGGCAGGCAGGCAGGCAGGCAGGCAGGCAGAGACATAAGGAAACCTGTCCTTTACCTGAGCTAAGGGTGAATCCACAGTCATGTAACATGTATGCAGCTGACCCCAGCCAAGTATAGAACTCTGAGAAGCAGAACCCTGGAATGGAATGTAGAATGTGGAATGACAGAGAGCAGAGAGGCCTCTAGCATCTGAGTTAACCTCAGAAGGCTTCTAGAATCATGACTCCACTTGCATGTGAGAGAGAGATCTGGGACATGGTGTTCATCTGAGCACAGGTTGGACAGGTATGAATCCCTGACAGACAGGTAGGGTGAAATAAGGTAGGACAGGTGGTAATTCATCACTTTTATCTAAGCAGCAAAGGGTTAAAACTTAAAATAATGTATTATTTATAATTTAGAACACAGGTTTAAATCTGCACCTGAGATGGAAAAGTGTAAAAAAAATGTGTCAGGGAGGCATACTAGTTTGTATGAATAGGGTGTCATTTGAGAGACACAGTCTATGCATCAGTCTCTTTTGTGACTTTTTGTTTTCCCAGAGTTATTTTCAGACCAGAGCCCTGGTCAAAAGTAGTGCACTATTTAGGGAATAGGGTGCCGTTTGGGATGCATACGAGGGGTAGTGTAATGTAAACACTGCTAATTAACACTATCGGACTGAGAGAGACTCTCTTACTCTCTCTCGCTCTCTCTCTCTCTTTCTCTCTCTCTTACTCTCTCTCTCTCTCGCTCTCTCTCTTTCTCTCTCTCTTTTTCTTGCTCTCTCTCTCGCTCTCAATTCAATTCAATTCAAGGGCTTTATTGGCATGGGAAACATGTGTTAACATTGCCAAAGCAAGTGAGGTAGATAATATATAAAGTGAATATATAAAGTGAAATAAACAATAAAATTAACAGTAAACATTACACATACAGAAGTTTCAAAACAATAAAGACATTACAAATGTCATATATATATACAGTGTTTTAACAATGTACAAATGGTAAAGGACACAAGATAAAATAAATAAGCATAAATATGGGTTGTATTTACAATGGTGTGTGTTCTTCACTGGTTGCCCTTTTCTCGTTGCAACAGGTCACAAATCTTGCTGCTGTGATGGCACACTGTGGAATTTCACCCAGTAGATATGGGAGTTTATCAAAATTGGATTTGTTTTCGAATTCTTTGTGAATCTGTGTAATCTGAGGGAAATATGTCTCTCTAATATGGTCATACATTGGGCAGGAGTTTAGGAAGTGCAGCTCAGTTTCCACCTCATTTTGTGGGCAGTGAGCACAGCTTCTCTTGAGAGCCATGTCTGCCTACGGCAGCCTTTCTCAATAGCAAGGCTATGCTCACTGAGTCTGTACATAGTCAAAGCTTTCCTTAATTTTGGGTCAGTCACAGTGGCCAGGTATTCTGCCACTGTGTACTCTGTGTAGGGCCAAATAGTATTCTAGTTTGCTCTGTTTTTTTGTTAATTCTTTCCAATGTGTCAAGTAATTATCTTTTTGTTTTCTCATGATTTGGTTGGGTCTAATTGTGCTGCTGTCGTGGGGCTCTGTAGGGTGTGTTAACAGAGCCCCAGGAACAGCTTGCTTAGGGGACTCTTCTCCAGGTTCATCGCTCTGTAGGTGATGGCTTTGTTGTGGAAGGTTTGGGAATCACTTCCTTTTAAATGGTTATAGAATTTAACGTCTCTTTTCTGGATTTTGATAATTAGTGGGTATCGGCCTAATTCTGCTCTGCATGCATTATTTGGTGTTCTACACGGAGGATATTTTTGCAGAATTCTGCGTGCAGTCTCAATTTGGTGTTTGTCCCATTTTGTGAAGTCTTGGTTGGTGAGCGGACCCCAGACCTCACAACCATAAAGGGCAATGGGCTCTATGACTGATTCAAGTATTTTTAGCCAAATCCTAATTGGTATATTGAAATTTATGTTCCTTTTGATGGCATAGAATGCCCTGCTTGCCTTGTCTCTCAGATCGTGCACAGCTTTGTGGAAGTTACCTGTGGCGCTGATGTTTAGGCCAAGGCATGTATAGTTTGTGTGCTCTAGGGCAACAGTATCTAGATGGAATTTGTATTTGTGGTCCTGGGGACTGGACCTTTTTTGGAACACCATTATTTTGGTCTTACTGAGATTTACTGTTAGGGCCCAGGTCTGACAGAATCTGTGCATAAGATCTAGGTGCTGCTGTAGGCCCTCCTTGGTTGGTGACAGAAGCACCAGATCATCAGCAAACAGACATTTGACTTCGGATTCTAGTAGGGTGAGGCCGGGTGCTGCAGACTTTTCTAGTGCCCACGCCAATTCGTTGATATATATGTTGAAGAGGGTGGGGCTTAAGCTGCATCCCTATCTCACCCCACGACCCTGTGTGAAGAAATGTGTGTGTTTTTTGCCAATTTTAACCCCACACTTGTTGTTTGTGTACATGGATTTTATAATGTCGTATGTTTTACCCCCAACACCACTTTCCATCAGTTTGTATAGCAGACCCTCATGCCAAATTGAGTCGAAGGCTTTTTTGAAAACAACAAAGCATGAGAAGACTTTGCCTTTGTTTTGGTTTGGTTGTCAATTAGTGTGCAGGGTGAATACATGGTCTGTTGTATGGTAATTTGGTAAAAAGCCAATTTGACATTTGCTCAGTACATAGTTTTCATTGAGGAAATGTACGTGTTACGAATCCCTTTTGGCCCGTCAGTCTAGGGGGGGGATGGTAATGAGACCCTTAACATAACTCATGCAAATTATTATTGTGACAAAGTAAAAGTGTGAACGAAATAACCACGACAACAGAAATCTACCGTCAAACTCCAGGTTTATTTATAAACACACGGTAATGGGGGGGGAGCAGGAAAAGGGGCTGAGCTGGACCCAAGGAAAGAAACAATATACAAAAACACCCCTAAGCTAGACTAGCCTACTTTAACAACAGCTAACTAACTAACCAAAAATAGTGGGTGGTCCACCCAGTTCTAACTAGTGTATTTAACAAAGTTCACCTACGGGTAGTGTATGCCCATGGGTGACTTGTCTTGGTTTCCCCTTTTCTCACCAGCAATCAAACACAAACACCATAACCAAAAACAATACTCACAGGAGATGACAAAGTAATTTGGAGGTGCTCAAACAAAAGAGAGGTTAAGACACAAAGCGAGCGTGAAACACAGAGATCTACATACATGGCATTTACAGAGAGAATTGAGCTCTAGAGCAAACAACTGATGGGGTTTTTAAACCAAGGGAAAGGAACTGTGATAGGGTAGGAAACAGGAGGAGGTGTGTCTTCTGATTGATGATTGATTGTTGACTGATTGGGGAGTGATGATTTTCACCTGTGAGGGGAGAAGGAGAGAAAAGAACACAGGATACACACACAGGATACTTGTATCCGTAACAGTACGAGTCTGCTGTTAATGATAATGCAGAGGATTTTCCCAAGGTTCTCTCTCTCTCTCTCAAAGGCATTTATTAGCATGGGAAACATATGTTTACATCACCAAAGCAAGTGAAGTAGATAATAATCAAAAGTGAAATAAACAATCAGAATGAACAGTAAACATTACTCACAAAAGTTCCAAAAGAACAAAGACATTTCAAATGTCATATTAAATCTATATACAGTGGCTTAATGATGTGTAAATAGTTCAAGTACAAAATGGAAAATAAATAAACATAAATGTGTGTTGCATATACAATGGGGTTTGTTCTTAACTGGTTGCCCTTTTTTTGTGGCAACAGGTCACAAATCTTGCTGCTGTGATGGCACACTGTGGTATTTCACCCAATAGATATGGGAGTTGATCAACATTTGATTTGTTTTCAAATTCTTTGTGGGTCTGTGTAATCTGAGGTAAATATGTGTCTGTAATATGGTATGCTATGCTCACTGAATCTGTACATAGTCAAAGCTTTCCTTAACTTTGTGTCAGTCACGGTGGTCAGGTATTCTGCCACGGTGTACTCTCTTTTTAGGGCCAAATAGCATTCTAGTTTGCTGTGCTTCTTTGTTAATTCTTTCCAATGTGTCAAGTAATTGTCACGAACCGGCCCAAAGCCTGTACCAAAAGAGACATCGTGGAGATAAGGAGTAACAAATATATATTTATTAAATAAAGTACACTAAGTACAATATACAATGGTGTGTGTAATCAGTAATGAGTAGTGTAAGTGAGTGTTTTGCATGCATGAATGTGATAATGCAGGGTGTTGAAAGGTGCTAAAGCAAACAACCAAAAGGCCACCAAGATACACAACAAAGTCTGTAAAGGTCACTGCATGGAGAGAGTTTTTCAATGAATGTGGAAGAGGTCTATTTATCCTAGGACACACCCGGGCCCAGGTGTTTCCCATGTAGCTGACGACCCTCCCAACTCCGCCCACCGGCATCCTAACAAGGAAACAAGAGCAAAGATAGAGAATACGGCAGACAGAGTGGGAGGGTCATCACACCTCGCCCGCCCCATAAAACCGGGGACCAACAAGGACCCCGGAACAACGTACCCTGCCTCACCCAACCTCCTCCCCTCCAGACCTCAGCAACCTTTGCGAACAGGAAGCAACGTTTAAGAGGAAAGAAGAAAACAAGACCAGGAGGGAAGAGACAGGCCAGAGAGAACATGACAATACCAAACAATGGTCATTCATGTAAACATTTAGGAACAGGGCGCACGAGAGAGTGCATCAGCAATCATGTTTTCAGTACCCTGGATGTGCCGCATATCGAGATGGAATGATTGTAAAAATAAACACCATCTCATTATCCTCTGGTTAGGACACACCATGGACCTAAAAAAAGCGAGAGGGTTATGATCGGCGTAGCCCACAATAGGTACTACCCCCGACCCGACGTACACTGTGTTGTAGCGCCCAAATGAGTGCTAGCGCTTCTTTTTCAATGACCGAATAGTTCAACTGATAATCGTTAAACTTTTTGGAAAAGAAACTAACAGGCCTCTCAATCCCAGACACATCTGCTTGCAGCAAAACTGCACCTGCCCCCACATGACTAGCATCCACCTGCAAGGTAAATGACAAATCCACGCGAGGAGCAGCCAGCACCGGAGTTGAGGTAAGCAACCTCTTTGCATCTTCAAAAGCCTGTTGACAAAGAGTAGACCATACGTAAAGAGCCTTAGCTTTCAGCATATCTGTCAAGGGAGCGACCACATTAGAGAAGTTATTACAAAAACTACGGTAATAACCAATCATTCCCAAGAAACGCATCAGTTCCTTTTTAGTAGTTGGCGGTGGAAAAGCATCAATAGCTACCAATTTTACCCGAACAGGACACACTTCATCCTGCCCAACCACCTTTCCAAGGTATATAATGTAATGAGGAGACCCGCAGCCAGACGTTCGAACAAAGCTTGAATATCACTACATCGTCCAAATAAACAGAGCACCCGGTCAGACCTAAGACAACCCTGTTCATAAGTTGCTGAAAAGTGGCAGGTGCATTACGCAGACCGAAACTCATAACCGAATATGAGTACAGACCAGAGGGTGTAATAATGGCAGAGATTTCACATGCCCTAGTCGTCAGTGGCACCTGCCAATAGCCCTTTAACAGGTCAAATTTGCTCACAAACTTAGCTGCTCCGACTTGATCAACGCAGTCCTCCATCCGAGGAAGTGGAAATGAATCTGGCTTTGTGACACTGTTTACCTTACTGTAGTCCGTACAAAATCTGTTTGTTCCATCCGGTTTACTGACCATGATACAGGGAGAAGCCCAACTGGAGAAAAAAGGCTCTGCTTTCTTACTCTCCAGCATGTACCTGACCTCAGCATCCAGACAAATCAGTTTCTCTGAAGAAACTCTATAGAACCGCTGACGAATGGGGTCAGCATCTCCGATGTCAATATCATGTTCTATTAAGTTTGTACGTGTAGGTGTATTAGAAAACAAACCTGGAAATCTCAGAATCAAACCAACCATCTCTTTCCGCCCATCAACAGGTAGATGAGTGAGAAGGCTGTCGAAAATATGCAGTGTCTCTGAATTTTTCAATCTACCCTGCAGTATGTGTAACGGATGTGAAACGGCTAGCTTAGTTAGCGGTGTGCGCTAAATAGCGTTTCAACCGGTGACGTCACTTGCTCTGAGACCTTGAAGTAGTAGTTCCCCTTGCTCTGCAAGGGCCGCGGCTTTTGTGGAGCGATGGGTAACGATGCTTCGAGGGTGACTGTTGATGTGTGCAGAGAGTCCCTGGTTCGCGCCCGGGTATGGGCGAGGGGACGGTTTAAAATTATACTGTTACATATGCAGTCGTCCGGACCAGGAACATCTTCCTCCTCATGCATGGACCTAGCATGACAAGAACCCAGCAAAATAACGGTATCAGCCAAAAGAACAGGTTTTACCGTCCTCTGTCGACTCCCACTGTTCAGTCTCAGAGGAATGTGCATAATAGGGTTTTAACAAATATACATGGCACAGCTGGTGTGCCTTCCTCCGTTCTGGAGTGGCAACTAGATAATTTTGCTCAGTGCACTGGCGCATCACTGTATATGGACCTTGAAACTTGGCTTGAAAAGGAGAACCAACAATTGGCAGCAGAGCAAGAACCTAGTCACCTGGACTAAAGTGACGAGGCTCAGTTCGGCGATCAAATATGCCTTTCATCCTCTCCTGTGAAGATGATAGCTTCTCTTTAGCCATTTCACCAGTGGCGTACAAGCGACGCCGGAAATCACACACATACGATAACAAGGACTGAGGGGGCTTGGACTCAGTCATCCTGGAGAACAGATAGAAGTCAATGCACCCTATGTCCAAACACAAGGTCATTTGGACTGAACCCCGTGCTCTCCTGTGAAACCTCCCTAGCGGCTAACAGTAACCAAGGCAACCCCTCCTCCCAATCCTTATCCATCTCAGTACAATAAGATCTCAACAAAGACTTAAGTGTTTGATGGAAACGTTCCAGTGCTCCTTGACTTTGCGCGTGATAAGCGCTAGACAAATTGTGTTTAATATGGAGCTGTTGGAGAACCTGACGAAACAGATTAGAGGTGAAATTAGATCCTTGATCACTCTGAATGACCTTAGGGATTCCAAACAGTGAGAGAAACTGTGTCAAAGCTTTTAACACAGACTTAGCTGTGATAGATCGGAGAGGATAGGCAGCAGGAAACCTAGTGGTCTGACACATTACAGTGAACAGGTAACTGCTACCCTTTTTAGAACGAGGCAAAGGACCCACACAGTCAATGACCAGATACTCAAAAGGTTGGCTAGGTACAGGAATAGGAAACCCGGCTCAGTAGCTTGATTAGGTTTACCAGTTATTTGACAAGTGTGACAAGTTTTGATGAAATCAGAAACATCCCTCTTTAATCTAGGCCAAAAGAAATGTCTTAATATGTGATTGTAGGTTTTCCTCACACCCATGTGGCAAGCAACGTCATTGTGAGAAGTTGTCAACACCCACTCACAAAACTTAACTGGTACAACAACCTGACTAATCGCTTCCCCCAGAAAACAACTACCATGAGACACCCACTTTCTCATCGGGTCATCCTCTTGGAGAAAATAGGATGACCCGACATCTCCCAATTGTTCCACAGGCTCAATTTGGTCACGCAACTCTTCTAATGTGTCAGTCCGTTGCGCATTGATTAGATCTGAGCGGGTTACAGATAACGGGATAACAGGGAAAGCAATGACATACTTCTTTGTGGTATTGTCGCCAAGGCTCATGGAACGCGTCACTGCACACGCAGAGAACACCCTGGGAAACTGTACACTCATCAGGAATCCCAACAACTGATGGCTTTATGGAAACCACTAGAGATGGAAAGACGACAGGCCACACACGCTCACCAGGCAAAGGATAATGTCGATACCCTCAATCGGCAACGAAGGACACACCCCCACAACAATCTCACCTTTCACCAGTCCACAATCCAACATCAGTTTATGCAATGGGCATGCTGTCCGGTCCTCTGGCAGTCTCTATGAGGGTGCCACAGGGTTCAATTCTCGGGCCGACTCTTTTCTCTGTATATATCAATGATGTTGCTCTTGCTGCGGGCGATTCCCTGATCCACCTCTACGCAGACGACACCATTCTATATACTTCCGGCCCGTCCTTGGACAATGTGCTATCTAACCTCCAAACGAGCTTCAATGCCATACAACACTCCTTCCGTGGCCTCCAACTGCTCTTAAACGCTAGTAAAACCAAATGCATGCTTTTCAACCGTTCGCTGCCTGCACCCGCACGCCTGACCAGCATCACCACCCTGGATGGTTCCGACCTTGAATATGTGGACATCTATAAGTACCTAGGTGTCTGGCTAGACTGTAAACTCTCCTTCCAGACTCATATCAAACATCTCCAATCGAAAATCAAATCAAGAGTCGGCTTTCTATTCCGCAACAAAGCCTCCTTCACTCACGCCGCCAAACTTACCCTAGTAAAACTGACTATCCTACCGATCCTCGACTTTGGCGATGTCATCTACAAAATTGCTTCCAACACTCTACTCAGCAAACTGGATGCAGTTTATCACAGTGCCATCCGTTTTGTCACTAAAGCACCTTATACCACCCACCACTGCGACTTGTATGCTCTAGTCGGCTGGCCCTCGCTACATATTCGTCGCCAGACCCACTGGCTCCAGGTCATCTACAAGTCCATGCTAGGTAAAGCTCCGCCTTATCTCAGTTCACTGGTCACGATGGCAACACCCATCCGTAGCACGCGCTCCAGCAGGTGTATCTCACTGATCATCCCTATAGCCAACACCTCATTTGGCCGCCTTTCGTTCCAGTACTCTGCTGCCTGTGACTGGAAAGAATTGCAAAAATCGCTGAAGTTGGAGACTTTTATCTCCCTCACCAACTTCAAACATCTGCTATCTGAGCAGCTAACCGATCGCTGCAGCTGTACATAGTCCATTGGTAAACAGCCCACCCATTTTCACCTACCTCATCCCCATACTGTTTTTATTTATTTACTTTTCTGCTCTTTTGCACACCAATATCTCTACCTGTACATGTCCATCTGATCATTTATCACTCCAGTGTTAATCTGCAAAATTGTAATTATTCGCCTACCTCCTCATGCCTTTTGCACACAATGTATATAGACTCCCTTTTTTTTCTACTGTGTTATTGACTTGTTAATTGTTTACTCCATGTGTAACTCTGTGTTGTCTGTTCACACTGCTATGCTTTATCTTGGCCAGGTCGCAGTTGCAAATGAGAACTTGTTCTCAACTAGCCTACCTGGTTAAATAAAGGTGAAATAAAAAAAATAAACTGACAGAGTGTTCAATCCTATTCCCCTAATTAGAACTCTATTCCCCAAATCAGTCTCAGCAGAAAAGGGTAACACAGACTCCAACACAAACTATTCAGAGGCACCTGTGTCTCTCAAGATCTTCACCGGCACTGGGTCCTTACTTCCTAACATAGACACAAAACCCTCCGTAATGAAAGGTAAATAGTCTGGGTCAATATGGGCTTTCACATGCCCTTGGGCCTGAGACAATGTGTCAGGAGTGAACTGATGTGGAACAGGCGCAGCTAACGCCGTAGGCTAAGATTTAACGTAAGCACACGTACTGAATTTACCCTTTGCCCTGAGAACCGGACATTCGTTTTTCCAATGACCTGAACCTTGACAGTAGTGACACTCTTGACCAAAGTCAGCTTTACCACGGGAGTCAGGCTCAACCCTAGCTGAATAGAACTCTGCCCATGAACCAAAGTATCTCGGTGAGCGAGGCCCAAATCTCTCTGAACGCCCCCAAGCCTCAGGAACCCGTTCTAAATCGTTGGCGGTAAGCCTCAGGAACCAGTTCTAAATCGTTGGCTGCAAGTCTCAGGAACCAGTTCTAAATCATTGGCGGTAAGCCTCAGGAACCAGTTCTAAATCATTGGCGGTAAGCCTCAGGAACCAGTTCTAAATCGTTGGCGGTAAGCCTCAGAAACCAGTTCTAAATCGTTGGCGGTAAGCCTCAGAAACCAGTTCTAAATCGTTGGCGGTAAGCCTCAGGAACCAGTTCTAAATCATTGGCCGTAAGCCTCAGGAACCAGTTCTAAATCGTTGGAGGTAAGTCTCAGGGACCAATTCGTAAATCTGTAACACAGCCGTTTTAACCTTATCATACCTGACACTGTCGGCTACACTAAGAGCTGATTATGCTTCCTGCGCTTTACCAGTCAGCACACACTGCAACATTAAAGTGCGGCCAGAATCAGGCCAAATCCTAGCATCAGCAACACGCTCAAACAACAAAAATAATGTCTCAGGGTCCTTTTCATTGAACTGAGGCAATAACCGTAAGTTCCCAACAATATCAAATGTGTCTGGGGCACGACCAAAAGAGGAATGACCCCTAAGTAAATCTGGGTCACCTTCCCAGAGCAACCTCTCCCCTGAGAGCTTTCCTTCCCTAATCAGCTCTAGTCGCTCTTGTTGCAGCTTGATTTTAGCACGCTCCATATCCTGTTTAAATTCCAATTCCTTTTCATATTTTACACGATCATGCTCTAGCTGTAACAGAAGCAGTTCTTTCTGCTGTTCAAAAAGAAGACTACTAGGACTAACTGATGGAGCGGTCATTGTAACATATCGGGGAGACTGCGAGTCCTCAGCAGAGACTGGCCCAGTAGTAACTTCAAGAATACCACTCTCCATCAGAATGGCCTTCAATATTAACTTTATAGAATTCTTCAGACGTTTATCACTAATTTCAACCTTGTATTGTTCAGCAACTTTCAACAGCTGTTCTTTAGTACATCATTCTAACAGTTCCGCTGATGGAAAGCGAATGAACTTGTCTATGTAAGACGCCATAGTCACACATTTTTATTTTTTTCTCTCTCTTCCCCTCTGCTGAGCACACCAGACCACAACCAGATAAATTACAATCACACTGGGCACCACAGAAGAGAGATGAGAAATGGAGCTTCCCCAAAACCTACAATAACTCAACCCTAGTCTTCGTACGGATTTCCCCCCAGCACGCTGGCAGATTCCACCAAGCCACGGATGTGCCCCCGAGACAACTGCTCAGTCCACAGACACCACACAAAAATAACAAACATTAACCATGCCCACATATTCCAAAATGAAACACATCGCTAAACCTATCAGGGGAAAAAGGCTATAGCTCCGGGTAGCAAGTTTCACTACCCTACCGAAATCTCCCACTGAGGTACACAGCCGATTGTACTCACCTCAGACCGATGTCCCAACAGTGAGTAGAGCAAGAGTTTCCAGGCTGGGCAGAGGCCTGGAAACTAACCATTGTACTCTCCCCAACGCAAGCACACAAACCAAACAACAAAGTTAACCAATACCGGGCCTATCAAACTCAAACAAACAAAATATGCAAACAAAGCACGTACATTAACTCCACGTTCTCCCAAACCAATACGTTCAATATTCCGGACGAGCCCCCACTTGTCACGAACAGGCTCAAAGCACACACAAAAGGAAAATCTTTTAGTTTTCCTGCGATTTGGTTGGGTGTAATTGTGTTGCTGTCCTGGGGCTCTGTGGGGTCTGTTTGTGTTTGTGAATTGTTCACAATTCGGATTGTTCACAACTTTGCGTTAAATTACCTGTGGCGCTGAAGTTTAGGTCAAGGTATGTATAGTTTTTTGTGTGCTCTAGGGCAGGTATTCCCAAACTAGGGTAAACCAAATAAAAATGGGGGTAAATGGGGGTAAACCAAATAAAAATGTGATTCACATTCCAACAGTCCAATTATATTTTCCAACGGGGCTATACATTTGGGTGAGGTCTTTTTCTTGCCTGAGTAGCCTCATTTCACTGCCAAAAATAAAATGAAACCATCTATCAAATCAAATCAAATCAAATGTATTTATATAGCCCTTCGTACATCAGCTGATATCTCAAAGTGCTGTACAGAAACCCAGCCTAAAACCCCAAACAGCAAGCAATGCAGGTGTAGAAGCACGGTGGCTAGGAAAAACTCCCTAGAAAGGCCAAAACCTAGGAAGAAACCTAGAGAGGAACCAGGCTGTGCCGGGTGGAGATTATAACAGAACATGGCGAAGATGTTCAAATGTTCATAAATGACCAGCATGGTCCAATAATAATAAGGCAGAACAGTTGAAACTGGAGCAGCAGCACGGTCAGATGGACTGGGGACAGCAAGGAGTCATCATGTCAGGTAGTCCTGAGGCATGGTCCTAGGGCTCAGGTCCTCCGAGAGAGAGAAAGAAAGAGAGAATTAGAGAGAGCACACTTAAATTCACACAGGACACCGAATAGGACAGGAGAAGTACTCCAGATATAACAAACTGACCCTAGCCCCCTGACACATAAACTACTGCAGCATAAATAATGTAGGCTGAGACAGGAGGGGTCAGGAGACACTGTGGCCCCATCCGAGGACACCCCCGGACAGGCCCAACAGGAAGGATATAACCCCACCCACTTTGCCAAAGCACAGCCCCCACACCACTAGAGGGATATCTTCAACCACCAACTTACCATCCTGAGACAAGGCTGAGTATAGCCCACAAAGATCTCCGCCACGGCACAACCCAAAGGGGGGGGGGGCTCGAACCCAGACAGGATGATCACATCAGTGACTCAACCCACTCAGGTGACGCACCCCTCCCAGGGACGGTATGAGAGAGCCCCAGTAAGCCAGTGACTCAGCCCCTGTAATAGGGTTAGAGGCAGAGAATCCCAGTGGAAAGAGGGGAAGCGGCCAGGCAGAGACAGCAAGGGCGGTTTGTTGCTCCAGAGCCTTTCCGTTCACCTTCCCACTCCTGGGCCAGACTACACTCAATCATATGACCCACTGAAGAGATGAGTCTTCAGTAAAGACTTAAAGGTTGAGACCGAGTTTGCGTCTCTGACATGGGTAGGCAGACCATTCCATAAAAATGGAGCTCTATGGGAGAAAGCCCTGTCTCCAGCTGTTTGCTTAGAAATTCTAGGGACAATTAGGAGGCATGCATCTTGTGACCGTAGCGTACGTGTAGGTATGTACGGCAGGACCAAATCAGAGAGATAGGTAGGAGCAAGCCCATGTAATGCTTTGTAGGTTAGCAGTAAAACCTTGAAATCAGCCCTTGCTTTGACAGGAAGCCAGTGTAGGGAGGCTAGCACTGGAGTAATATGATCAAATTGTTTGGTTCTAGTCAGGATTCTAGCAGCCGTATTTAGCACTAACTGAAGTTTATTTAGTGCTTTATCCAGGTAGCCGGAAAGTAGAGCATTGCAGTAGTCTAACCTAGAAGTGACAAAAGCATGGATGAATTTTTCTGCATCATTTTTGGACAGAAAGTTTCTGATTTTTGCAATGTTACGTAGATGGAAAAAAGCTGTCCTTGAAATGGTCTTGATATGTTCTTCAAAAGAAAGATCAGGGTCCAGAGTAACGCCGAGGTCCTTCACAGTTTTATTTGAGACGACTGTACAACCATTAAGATTAATTGTCAGATTCAACAGAAGACCTCTTTGTTTCTTGGGACCTAGAACAAGCATCTCTGTTTTGTCCGAGTTTAAAAGTAGAAAGTTTGCAGCCATCCACTTCCTTATGTCTGAAACACATGCTTCTAGCGAGGGCAATTTTGGGGCTTCACCATGTTTCATTGAAATGTATAGCTGTGTGTCATCCGCATAGCAGTGAAAGTTAACATTATGTTTTCGAATGACATCCCCAAGAGGTAAAATATATAGTGAAAACAATAGTGGTCCTAAAACGGACCCTTGAGGAACACCGAAATTTACAGTTGATTTGTCAGAGGACAAACCATTCACAGAGACAAACTGATATCTTTCCGACAGATAAGATCTAAACCAGGCCAGAACTTGTCCGTGTAGACAAATTTGGGTTTCCAATCTCTCCAAAAGAATGTGGTGATCGATGGTATCAAAAGCAGCACTAAGGTCTAGGAGCACGAGGACAGATGCAGAGCCTCGGTCTGATGCCATTAAAAGGTCATTTACCACCTTCACAAGTGCAGTCTCAGTGCTATGATGGGGTCTAAAACCAGACGGAAGCATTTCGTATACATTGTTTGTCTTCAGGAAAGCAGTGAGTTGCTGCGCAACAGCCTTTTCTAAAATGTTTGAGAGGAATGGAAGATTCGATATAGGCCGAAAGTTTTTTATATTTTCTGGGTCAAGGTTTGGCTTTTTCAAGAGAGGCTTTATTACTGCCACTTTTAGTGAGTTTGGTACACATCCGGTGGATAGAAAGCCATTTATTATGTTCAACATAGGAGGGCCAAGCACAGGAAGCAGCTCTTTCAGTAGTTTAGTTGGAATAGGGTCCAGTATGCAGCTTGAAGGTTTAGAGGCCATGATTATTTTCATCATTGTGTCAAGAGATATAGTACTAAAACACTTGAGCGTCTCTCTTGATCCTAGGTCCTGGCAGAGTTGTGCAGACTCAGGACAACTGAGCTTTGAAGGAATATGCAGATTTAAAGAAGAGTCCGTAATTTGCTTTCTAATAATCATGATATTTTCCTCAAAGAAGTTCATGAATTTATCACTGCTAAAGTGAAAGCCATCCTCTCTTGGGGAACGCTGCTTTTTAGTTAGCTTTGCGACAGTATCAAAAAGGAATTTCGGGTTGTTCTTATTTTCCTCAATTAAGTTAGAAAAATAGGATGATCGAGCAGCAGTAAGGGCTCTTCGGTACTGCACGGTACTGTCTTTCCAAGGTAGTCTAGTGTTTAGCGAAATAACAACACAATGTCAAATACAGGTATCCTAGTCAAATAATTAACCTCCAATCACATTAACCGTTACTCTCTCGTGGGAATTCCACTAAGGGGCTGTATGTTGCCAAACGTTGCTGCTGCTCATGTTGGTATCTGTACTGATGGTGCAAAAGCCATGACAGGGAGACATGGAGACAGTGATAACGCACGTGCAAGCAATTGCTCCCGACGCCACTTGGATACACTGCAGCATCCACCAAGAGGCTCTTGCTGCCAAAGGAATGCCTGACAGCTTGAAAGACATTTTGGACACTACAGTGAAAATGGTCAACTTTGTTAAAGCAAGGCCCCTGAACTCTCATCTATTTTCTGCACTATGCAATGATATGGTCAGCGACCATGTAATACTTTAACAACATACAGAAGTGCGCTGGTTATCAAGGGGCAAAGTTTTGACACGTTTTTTAAAAATTGAGTGACAAGCTTAAAGTTTTCTTTACTGACCATAATTTTCACTTTTCTGACCGCTTGCATGATGACGAGTTTCTCACACGACTGGCCTATCTTACAGGGACTCTCCACAACTATATTCAATGTGCGGGACAAAATTGAGCCTATGATTAAGAAGTTGTAGCTCTTCTCTGTCTGCATTAACAAGGACAACACACAGATCTTTCTATCATTGTAGGATTTTTGTGTGCAAACAAACTCAAGCTTATGGACCATGTCATATGTGATATAGAAAAGCACCTGAGTGAGTTGGGTCCGCAATTACGCAGGTAATTTCTCAAAATGGATGACACAAACAACTGGATTCATTATCTCTGTCATGCCCTGCCTCCAGTCCACTTACCGATATCTGAACAAGAGACCCTCATCAAAATTGCAACAAGCAGTTCTGTGAAAAGTGAATTTAATCAGGAGCCACTGGCAGATTTCTGGATTGGGCTGCGCACAGAGTATCCTGACTTGGAAAATCGCACTGTTAAGACACTGCTGCCCTTTGCAATCACATACCTATGTGAGAGTGGATTCTCGGCACTCACTAGCATGAAAACTAAGTACAGGCACAGACTGTGTGTGGACAATTATTTAAGACTGAGACTCTCTCCAATACAACACAACATTGCAGAGTTATGTGCATCCTTTCAAGCACACCCTTCTCATTAACCTGTGGTTAGTTATTCACAATTGTCGATGAACAAATAAGGTTTTATATGTAAGATGGTTAAATAAAGAGCAAAATGATTGATTATGATTATATTATTATTTGTGCCCCGGTCCTATAAGAGCTCTTTGTCACTTCCCATGAGCCGGGTTATGACAAAATTTTAAAATTTTAATAAATGCATCGTGTAGTGGGTGTGTGGCAGGCTTACAATGATGGCAACAAACACCATTTGAGAGTGTGCTAACCATGGTGATAGAGGGTGTACGCAGCGGGAGGTTGAATGTTTGAAGGGGTACGGGACTATAAAAATTTTGGGAACCACTGATCTAGGGCAACTGAATCTAGATGGAATTTGAATTTGTGGTCCTGGCAATTTAACCTTTTTTGGAACACCATTACTTTTGTTTTACTGAGATTTTACAGTTAGGGCCCAGGTCTGACAGAATCTGTGCATAAGATCTAGGTGCTGCTGTAGGCCCTCCTTGGTTGGGGACAAAACCACCAGATCATCAGCAAACATGAGTCGGATGCGAGGGATATACTGCAGACACCCGACCCCCGTGATTTGCTGGAGAAGGAAACAGAGATTTCGAGGCAAAAGATCAGGGTGCCTTGCAAGGACCAGGTGACTAGTGGTTAATCTGCCTTTGTCTTCCGTTCTGCAAGCTAACTTTCAATTGCTGGAAAATAAATGGGATGAACTGAAAGCACGTATATCCAACCAACGGGACATTAAAAACTGTAATATCTTATGTTTCACCGAGTTGTGGCTGAACGACGAAATGAAGAACATACAGCTGGCGGGTTATACACTCTATCGGAAAGATTGAACAACAGCCTCTGGTAAGACACGGGGAGGGGTCCTATGCATTTATGAAAACAACAGCTGGTGCACGATATCTAAGGAATTCTCAAAGTTTTGCTCGTCTGAGGTAGAGTATAAGCTGTAGACCCCTCTATCTACCTAGAGAGTTTTCATCTGTATTTTTCGTAGTAGTCAACATATCACCACAGAGTGAGGTTGGCACTAAAACCGCACTCAATGAGCTGTATTCCGCCATAAGGAAACAGGAAAACGCTCATCCAGAGGCGGCGCTCCTAGTAGCCGGTGACTTTAATGCAGGGAAACTTAAATCTGTTTAATCGAATTTCTATCAGCATGTTACACGTGCAACCAGAGGTAAAAAAAATTCTAGACCACCTTTACTCCACACACAGAGACATGTCCCTCACCCTCCATTTGGCAAATCTGAAGATAACTGTATCCTCCTGATTCCTGCTTACAAGCAAATATGAAAGCAGGAAGCACCAGTGACTCAGTCCATAAAAAAGTGGTCAGATGAAGCAGATGCTAAAGTAGAGGACTGTTTTGCTAGCACAGACTGGAATATGTTCTGGGATTCTTCCAATGGCAGTGATGAGTACACCACATCAGTCACTGGCTTCATCAATAAGTGCATTGAGGATGTGGTCCCCACAGTGACTGTATGTACATACCCCAACCAGAAGCCATGGATTACAGGCAACATTCACACTGAGCTAAAGGGTAGAACTGCTGCTTTCAAGGAGCAGGACTCTAACCCGGAGGATTATAAGAAATCCTGGCAAAGCGTCAACACAGGACGAAGATTGAATCGTACGACACCAGCTCCGACAGTCGTCGGATGTGGCAGGGCTTGCAAACTATTACAGACTACAAAGGGAAGCAGAGCCGAAATCTGCCCAGTGACATGAGCCTACCAGATGAGCTAAATCAAGTAACGCCGCAACATGCATGAGAACATCAGCTGTTCTGGATGACTGTGTGATCATGCTCTCCGCAGCTGAAGTGAGTAAAACCTTTAAACAGCTCGACATTCACAAGGCCGCTGGGCCAGACGGATTACTCTGGGACTAAACACCTACCTCTGCAACTGCATCCTAGACTTCCTGACAGGCCACCCCCCAGGTGGTAAAGGTAGGTAACTACACATCCACCTCACTGATCCTCAACATGGGGGACCCTCAGGGGTGCGTGCTCAGTCCCCTCCTGTACTCCCTGTTCACTCATGACTGCATGGACAGGCACAACTCTAAAACCATCATTAAGTTTGCTGATGACACAGCAGTGGTAGGCCTGATCACCAACAGCGATGAGACAGCCTATAGGGAGGAGGTCAGAGACCTGTCCGATTGGTGCAAGGACAACAACCTCTCCCTCAATGTGATCAAGACAAAGGAGCTGATTGTGGACTACAGGAAAAGAAGGATGGCGCACGCCCCCATTCTCATCGACGGGGCTGTAGTGGAGCATGTTGAGAGCTTGAAGTTACTTGGCGTCCACATCCCCAACAAACTAACATGGTCCAAGCACACCAAGACAGTTGTGAAGAGGGCACGACAAAACCTATTCCCCCTCAGGAGACTGAAACGATTTGGCATGGGTCCGCAGACCCTCAGAAGGTTTTACACCTGCACCACCGAGAGCATCTTGATGGGTTGCACTACAGAGGGTAGTGCGTACGGCCCAGTACATCACCGGGTCCAAGCTTCCTGCCATCTAGGACCTCTATACCAGGCGGTGTCAGAGGAAGGTCATAAAAATTGTCAAAGACTCCAGACACCCAAGTCATAGACTGTTCTCTCTGCCTCCGCAAGGCAAGCGGTACCGTAGCACCAAATCTAGGTCCAAGAGGCATTGTAACAGCTTCTACCCCAACGCCATAAGACTCCTGAACAGCTAATCATATGGCTACCCAGACAGTTAACCCACTATTCCTAGGCCGTCATTGAAAATAAGAATTTGTTCTTAACTGACTTGCCTAGTTAAATAAAGAAAATTAAATGTTAAAAAAAATTCTACCACCGCCCCACGTTGCTGCCACTCTCTGGTATCATCTATGTATATCCACTTTAATAACCCTACCTGCATGTACAACATTACCTCAACTACCTCGACACTGGTGCCCCCCGCACATTCATTGACACATTGACTCTGAACCGGTTCCCCAGTATATAGCCCTGCTATTGTTATTTACTGCTGCTCTTTAATTATTTGTTTTTCTTGTCTCTTCCTTTAAAAAAAATTAAGGTATTTCCTTAAAACTGCATTGTTGGTTAATGGTCTAGTAGGTAGGCATTTCACCGTAAGGTTGTTGTATTCGGGTCATGTGACAAATATAATTTGATTTGAAACAGTAAACTTTTGACCTCAAATTCTCTCTCTCTCTCTATCTCTCCCTCTCTCTCTCTCTCTCTCTCTATGACTCTCTCTCTGTCTGTCTCTCTTTCTCTCTCTCTTTTTCCCTCCCTCTCTCTCTCCCTCTCTTTCTCACTCTCTCTCTCTCTCTCTCTCTCTCCCTCCTTCCCTCCCTCACCAAACACTTGTACATCCCAGGCGCTAACCCCCGTGATGCCCCCATATTCCCAAGTTTTTCTGTCCAGATTTCCCAAAGTCTGGGCTGTTTCGCAAGTGGTGTTGCCAAGCTATGATACATTAACAAACAGTTTATGGACGTTTGTTAGCTGTAATATGCTACAAATCCCACAGCTTACAATTACATTGATTATGTTGTAAGTTATGTAGGGACAACAGACATACCACGAGGCAAAATAACAACAAAAATGACAACAACAACAACAACAAATAACCTAAATGAATTCTGAAAGGTAAACACCATCAAGAGAGAAGATCATTTACAGGTTCAGAAGGGCCAGGAGTTTTACTGACCGTGTGCCCTGACATATAGCCCAAAGTTGAACCTGCTCAGGTACGCTGTCAGGAAAACCACTTGCCCTATTAAGGAGATGTTTTCTTTCCCTTTAAACAGTATCCATCTGTGAGTTATGAGCTGACTGTATTTCTTTCTTTCTGTCTCTTTCTGTCTGTAGATGTTCCAGTGTCAAAGGCGAGAGTCCATATCTCCCATCTCTGTGATAGCTTTCCCTTTCTTATCAATGCCTGGAGGGTGTAGTAGGGGTTAGGAGGAAGAAGGGAGGGATGGTGGGTGTGTGTGTCAGTGTGTAGGAGGGTGTGTGTGTCGGTGTCTGTGTCTGTGTATGTCACAGTGTGTGCGTGTGTGTGTGTCATATCACGTCCAAGCCGGGGCCCAGTGCGCCTTGATGTGACAAGAAGGGCAGAGTTGCTCAACCATGTTACTAATTAAAGGAGGTTCTAAACACAGGGCCCGGGCTATTAGCATAAAAAGAAATCTGATCTGTTCTCTTTTTTCTTCCCTCTACAAGGACATAATCAAAACCATTTAAGGCGTCATGTTGCGCCAATCACACATCAATCTACGGGCCGTTTGGATCTGTACTGCGGGGCTGCCCCACATCACCAGTAATAACATTTCTGGTGTAATCGTGCAGACAGTATATTTCTTATTCCTTCAATCGGCAGCGGCTGCGGAGGGATGGAGTTGTAGCAGCTAATGTATTCCGAGTCAGACCAACTGCCGCTCGCAAAGAGAAAAAAAGATACTTGGTTGAGTAACCGTAATAATTGGAGAATTATTTTGATAGCCTGAAACAATCTAATGTATTACTGAATTGTATTTTTAAAAAGTATCAAATCAAATTAACCGCTATTCCATAATGAATTAGGTGACAAGGTAGGCAGATATTAATCATTATCCCCTCCCTGGGAAAGGGGTGAGGGGGAGGGAGGGAGATAAGGAAGGGAGGGAGGGAGGGAGGGAGGGAGGGAGGGAGGGAGGGAGGGAGGGAGGGAGGGAGGGAGGGAGGGAGGGAGGGAGGGAGGGAGGAGGGAGGGAGGGAGGGAGGGAGGGAGGGAGGGAGGGAGGGAGTTATTAACCTGACTCTAGGTTGTTAGAACTCAGAGGAAGGGGTGGAAGGAGGGAGGGAAAGGGAGGAATGGGGGTTATTAACCTGACTCTAGGTTGTTAGAACTCAGAGGAAGGGGTGGAAGGAGGGAGGGAAGGGATGAGGGAGGGTTATTAACCTGACTCTAGCTTGTTAGAACTCAGACGAAGGGAAGGGAGGAAGGGACGGGAGTTATTAACCTGACTCTAGCTTGTTAGAACTCAGAAGAAGGGGTGGAAGGAGGGAGGGAAAGGGAGGAGGGGGGTTATTAACTTGGCTCTAGCTTGTCAGAACTCAGAAGAAGGGGTGGAAGGAGGGAGGGAAGGGATGAGGGAGGGTTATTAACCTGACTCTAGCTTGTTAGAACTCAGACGAAGGGAAGGGAGGAAGGGACGGGAGTTATTAACCTGACTCTAGGTTGTTAGAACTCAGAGGAAGGGGTGGAAGGAGGGAGGGAAAGGGAGGAGTGAGGGTTATTAACCTGACTCTAGGTTGTTAGAACTCAGAGGAGGGAGGGAAAGGGAGGAGAGGGGTTATTAACCTGACTCTAGCTTGTTAGAACTCAGAGGAAGGGAAGGAGGGAGGGAGGGAAAGGGAGGAGGGGGTTATTAACCTGGCTCTAGCTTGTTAGAACTCAGAGGAAGGGAAGGAGGGAAGGAGGGAAAGGGAGGAGGGGGTTATTAACCTGGCTCTAGCTTGTTAGAACTCAGAGGAAGGGAAGGGAGGAGGGAGGGAGGGAGGGAGGGTGAGAAGGGAGGAGGGGAGTTATTAACCTGGCTCTAGCTTGTTAGAACTCAGAGGAAGGGAAGGAAGGAGGGAGGGAGGGAGGGGGTTATTAACCTGGCTCTAGCTTGTTAGAACTCAGAGGAAGGGAAGGGAGGAGGGAGGGAGGGGAGGGAGGGTGGGAAGGGAGGAGGGGAGGTATTAACCTGGCTTTAGCTTGTTAGAACTCAGAAGAAGGGAAGGAAGGAGGGAGGGAGGGAAAGGGAGGAAGGGGGTTATTAACCTGGCTCTAGCTTGTTAGAACTCAGAAGAAGGGAAGGAAGGAAGGAGGGAAGGAAAGGGAGGAAGGGGGTTATTAACCTGGCTCTAGCTTGTTAGAACTCAGAGGAAGGGAAGGGAGGAGGGGGTTATTAACCTGGCTCTAGCTTGTTAGAACTCAGAGGAAGGGGAGGGAGGGAGGGAGGGAGGGAGGGAGGGAGGGAGGGAGGGAGGGAGGGAGGGAGGGAGGGAGGGAGGGAGGGAGGGAGGGAGGGAGGGAGGGAGGGAGGAGGGGGAGTTATTAACCTGGCTCTAGCTTGTTAGAACTCAGTGGAAGGGAAGGGAGGAGGGGGAGTTATTAACCTGGCTCTAGCTTGTTAGAACTCAGAGGAAGGGAGGAGGGAGGGAGGGGGAGTTATTAACCTGGCTCTAGCTTGTTAGAACTCAGTGGAAGGGAAGGGAGGAGGGGGAGTTATTAACCTGGCTCTAGCTTGTTAGAACTCAGAGGAAGGGAGGAGGGAGGGAGGGGAGGGGGAGTTATTAACCTGACTGTAGCTTGTTAGAACTCAGTGGAAGGGAAGGGAGGAGGGGGAGTTATTAACCTGACTCTAGCTTGTTAGAACTCAGTGGAAGGGAAGGGAGGAGGGGGAGTATTAACCTGGCTCTAGCTTGTTAGAACTCAGAGGAAGGGAAGGGAGGAGGGGGAGTTATTAACCTGGCTCTAGCTTGTTAGAACTCAGAGGAAGGGAAGGGAGGAGGGGGGTTATTAACCTGGCTCTAGCTTGTTAGGGGAAGGGAAGGGAGGAGTGAGGGAGGGAGGAGGGGAGTTATTAACCTGACTCTAGCTTGTTAGAACTCAGAGGAAGGGAAGGGAGGAGGGAGGGAGGGAGGAGGGGGAGTTATTAACCTGGCTCTAGCTTGTTAGAACTCAGAGGAAGGGAAGGGAGGGAGGGAGGGAGGGAGGGAGGGAGGGAGGGATTAACCTGGCTCTAGCTTGTTAGGGACTCCCTGAGTCTAGCTTGTTAGAACTCAGAGGAAGGGAAGGGAGGAGGGAGGGAGGGAGGAGGGGGAGTTATTAACCTGGCTCTAGCTTGTTAGAACTCAGAGGAAGGGAAGGGAGGGAGGGAGGGAGGGGGGGGTTATTAACCTGGCTCTAGCTTGTTAGAACTCAGAGGAAGGGGAGGGAGGAGGGAGGGAGGGAGGGAGGGAGGGAGGGAGGGAGGGAGGGAGGGGGGAGGGAGGGAGGGAGGGAGGAGGGAGGGGAGGGGAGTTATTAACCTGGCTCTAGCTTGTTAGAACTCAGTGGAAGGGAAGGGAGGAGGGGAAGTTATTAACCTGGCTCTAGCTTGTTAGAACTCAGAGGAAGGGAGGAGGGAGGGAGGGAGGAGGGGGAGTTATTAACCTGACTGTAGCTTGTTAGAACTCAGTGGAAGGGAAGGGAGGAGGGGAGTTATTAACCTGACTCTAGCTTGTTAGAACTCAGTGGAAGGGAAGGGAGGAGGGGGAGTTATTAACCTGGCTCTAGCTTGTTAGAACTCAGAGGAAGGGAAGGGAGGAGGGGGAGTTATTAACCTGGCTCTAGCTTGTTAGAACTCAGAGGAAGGGAGGAGGGGGTTATTAACCTGGCTCTAGCTTGTTAAAACTCAGAGGAAGGGAAGGGAGGAGGGAGGGAGGGAGGGAGGGAGGAGGGGAGTTATTAACCTGGCTCTAGCTTGTTAGAACTCAGTGGAAGGGAAGGGAGGAGGGGGAGTTATTAACCTGGCTCTAGCTTGTTAGAACTCAGAGGAAGGGAAGGGAGGAGGGAGGGAGGAGGGGGAGTTATTAACCTGACTCTAGCTTGTTAGAACTCAGAGGAAGGGAAGGGAGGAGGGAGGGAGGGAGGAGTGGGAGTTATTAACCTGGCTCTAGCTTGTTAGAACTCAGAGGAAGGGAAGGGAGGAGGGAGGGAGGGAGGGAGGGAGGGAGGGAGGGAGGGAGGGAGGGAGGGAGGGAGGGAGGGAGGGGGAGGAGGGGAGTTATTAACCTGGCTCTAGCTTGTTAGAACTCAGTGGAAGGGAAGGGAGGAGGGGGAGTTATTAACCTGGCTCTAGCTTGTTAGAACTCAGAGGAAGGGAGGAGGGAGGGAGGGAGGAGGGGGAGTTATTAACCTGACTCTAGCTTGTTAGAACTCAGTGGAAGGGAAGGGAGGAGGGGAGTTATTAACCTGGCTCTAGCTTGTTAGAACTCAGAGGAAGGGAAGGGAGGAGGGGGAGTTATTAACCTGGCTCTAGCTTGTTAGAACTCAGAGGAAGGGAAGGGAGGAGGGGGAGTTATTAACCTGGCTCTAGCTTGTTAGAACTCAGAGCAAGGGAAGGGAGGAGGGAGGGAGGGAGGAGGGGAGTTATTAACCTGACTCTAGCTTGTTAGAACTCAGAGGAAGGGAAGGGAGGAGGGGGAGTTATTAACCTGGCTCTAGCTTGTTAGAACTCAGAGCAAGGGAAGGGAGGAGGGAGGGAGGAGGGGGAGTTATTAACCTGACTCTAGCTTGTTAGAACTCAGAGAAAGGGAAGGAAGGAGGGTGGGAAGGAGGAGGATTTATTAACCTGATTCTAGCTTGTTAGAACTCAGAGGAAGGGAAGGAAGGAGGGAGGGAGGGAGGAGGGGGAGTTATTAACCTGGCTCTAGCTTGTTAGAACATAGTGGAAGGGAAGGGAGGAGGGGGTGTTATTAACCTGGCTCTAGCTTGTTAGAACTCAGAGGAAGGGAAGGAAGGAGGGAGGGAGGAAGGAAGGGGGAGTTATTAACCTGGCTCTAGCTTGTTCGAACATAGTGGAAGGGAAGGGAGGAGGGGGAGTTATTAACCTGGCTCTAGCTTGTTAGAACTCAGAGCAAGGGAAGGGAGGAGGAGGAGTTATTAACCTGGATGTAGCTTGTTCGAACATAGTGGAAGGGAAGGGAGGAGGGGAGTTATTAACCTGGCTCTAGCTTGTTGGAACTCAGAGGAAGGGAAGGGAGGAGGGAGGGAGGAGGGGGAGTTATTAACCTGACTCTAGCTTGTTAGAACTCAGAGGAAGGGAAGGAAGGAGGGAGGGAGGGAGGAGGGGGAGTTATTAACCTGACTCTAGCTTGTTAGAACTCAGAGGAAGGGAAGGAAGGAGGGAGGGAGGGAGGAGGGGAGTTATTAACCTGACTCTAGCTTGTTAGAACTCAGAGGAAGGGAAGGAAGGAGGGAGGGAGGGAGGAGGGGGAGTTATTAACCTGACTCTAGCTTGTTAGAACTCAGAGGAAGGGAAGGAAGGAGGGAGGGAGGGGGAGTTATTAACCTGACTCTAGCTTGTTAGAACTCAGAGGAAGGGAAGGAAGGAGGGTGGGAAGGGAGGAGGGGGAGTTATTAACCTGACTCTAGCTTGTTAGAACTCAGAGGAAGGCAGTAATAAAACTTCTATGTCATTTTGTCACTCTTCCCATGGATTATTTTCTTCCTGCTTCCTGACAACTTTTTTTCTTCCCCTTATGTGCCTGTCGATGTGGTTCTACTGTTCTTCACTACAAACCACACTGAAACAAGGAGTATAGTTTAGTCCCACCCACGTCCTCCTCATGTCCTGATCTGATTGGCTGGTGTAAGACAAGCTCCCTTGGTTGGTCTGCATCCCGTAATTAGGTTGGCGTGCCATGACTTCATCCAGTTCACCACGTCGCGGCTCTCCTTACCGGCGCTCTGCGAGGACGCCTACGGGGGCCTTCCAGGCCCTTACATCTGTCCGGTTGGTTTTAATCAGGCTCGGGTCTGGGCCCTTTGAAAGTAAATCAGTTGGCTGGCTGAGCTGTGCCAGATATTTAATGTATGAGGCCCATGCCAGCTCCCCCCTCAGCACTGCAAGCCTCCTCTAATTCCAGGATGCCAATCAATTACTGCACACATGGAACGAGCCAACTAAATAACCAGTTGCAGCAGAGCGCTAGGCAGCTCTAGCTGTGTGTGTAGTGTAGCTTAATGTTGTTCTCCTCCATTATGGCATGATGAGCTTGTGATTTTACAGAACCACATGAGGGTTGGAGGAATTACCTGTTTGGGAAAGGAAAACCCTCTGCCAAAGTGGGGTGGTAGACCCCTGTAGGAGAGGGTGGTGGCCCCTGTAGGAGAGGGTAATAGATCCTGTAGGAGAGGGGTAGTGGCCCCTGTAGGAGAGGGTGGTAGACCCTGTAGGAGAAGGGTGGTGGCCCCTGTAGAAGAGGGTTATAGAACCTGTGGGAGAGGAGTGATGACCCCTGTAGGAGAGGGGTGTGGCCCCTGTAGGAGAGGGTGGTGACCCTTGTAGGAGAGGGGTTGAGGCCCTGTAGGAGAGGGGTTGTGGCCCCTGTAGAGGGAGGTGTGGACCCCAGTGGCCCCCAGACGTCAACACATCTCCTTGGCTTAAACAGGATGATAACCCTAACGATGGCAGGGCCAATTACATTCTTTATATGGCCGTGCAGTGTAGGCTGAAAAAACCCTTATCCAATCATAGCTAATAGACATGGCTTAACCTAGTCCAGAGGATAGAGGTGTTGTCAGTTTAGGATCACTTTACCAGGATTTGGCTGTGTGGTGTCGTGGATTATCGTTGGTGGCCCGTGGCACACTGGGGGTATCTGCCCTCAAAGCCCAGGATAATGGGGTCCTCTCCCAAAGGAGATAAGACTAGCTACTTATCTAAGACATTGCAGGTGTTCGCATAGTCAATTGCCCAGAAAGACACACAACTTGTGGGGATTTCAGCACTGAGAGATTAAATACACGTCAGATTCGACAGAAAGAGGGAGAGAGGGATGGAAAGTGAAAAAGTGCTACTTTGAGAAGATTACGCAAACACCCAATGAGGCCTTGTATCTCTCATAGCGTTAATGTCAACAAGTAACCTCAGCTCATTCCCACACATCTCCCTCTGACAACAAAGAGAGAAAAATAAATTTCTTGGCGCTCAAAGCGCTTTGTAATTTTTTTTTCTAAGGGACCTCTTCTGTCGTAAACCGAGAGAGAGAGAGAGAGAGAGAGAGAGAGAGAGAGAGAGAGAGAGAGAGAGAGAGAGAGAGAGAGAGAGAGAGAGAGAGAGAGAGAGAGAGAGAGAGAGAGAGAGAGAGAGAGAGAGTTTGGCCTGATACCACTGCCAGCACATCCCTCCTTTCCTCCTTCTATACTTATTTTCCTTCTCTCCATGTGGATGAAGACATGAATCAGGGAGGAAATAGACTTTCCTGGTTTGCAACAGAGAGTGGCGGCACCCCTGATACCTATGATGCCACACTGCCACCTGACAGTCTAACCGAGCAGAGCAGAGGAGACAGGGACGATCGAGCAGCAAAAAATATTTGTAATTTTTAATGACTAATTATTTCAGGGGCTTTTTCTGGCTTTATTTTTAGCGTTGACAGTCAGCTGGGAGAGTGGGATTAGGTTCCTCAGGGGAAGAGACGGAGGAGAGGAGAAGAGAAGCAGGCAGAGGGAGGACAGCTCATTTCTGATCCAAGGGGGGCTTTGCAGGCTAGGGGGGTGACAGCTGCACTGTCTTTAGCCCGGATTTGAATTTGAATTTTATCTAACGAAGCAGCGCCGCGCGGACTTGGCAGGGCAGTCGGCTAATCTTCCAGACACAAATGCCTGGGCTTTTCTTGTGTGCCCTCACAGAGATTTGAGTAATTAAAGTTAAATTGAAGGAATAAAAAACTATCCTTCTTGTGCTGAGGCTGTCTTGACTAATGCCAAGTGTGAATAGTCAGGTTTGTCCTCAGAACTCTAATCCCCAATGCTATTTCTCCTGAACCGAGTTGCTGCCAAGTTTTCACACAAGCTCTAAAGACTGTGATAAGGCAAGGCCAGGGCCACGGCTTTCATTCATCTTACAGCCATCTTTAAGGAAGGGGAAATAAAAGGAGGGAGGGAGGGAGTAGAGGGGTGGGGTTGTGGGAAGAGAGGGAGGGAGGGAAATGTAA
>NC_056436.1:16690221-16777721 GCF_018296145.1 Oncorhynchus tshawytscha | reverse complement strand
CACTGAGATGTTATGCCTAGAAAATGAAATGAGTACAAACTCACAGAGATCCACTCCTAGATGCTGTCATCCATTTTGGTTAACTAAATGTCTTGCCTTTCAGAGTGTACTTGATTCCAGACACTAGGTGCAGCTGTTCCATAGACGAGCTATTCAACACTCACACTGCACACGGACACATAGAGAGAGGGGAGACAGAGAAGAAGAAGAAGAAGTGAGTGAGAGAGAGAGAGAGGGGAGACAGAGAGAAGAAGAAGAAGTGAAGAGAGAAGAGACAGAGAAGAAGAAGAAGTGAGAGAGAGAGAGAGAGGGGAGAGAGAGAAGAAGAAGAAGTGAGTGAGAGAGAGAGAGAGAGAGGAGAGAGAGAAGAAGAAGAAGTGAGTGAGAGAGAGAGAGAGGGGGGAGAGAGAAGAAGAAGAAGTGAGTGAGAGAGAGAGAGAGAGGGGAGAGAGAGAAGAAGAAGAAGTGAGTGAGTGAGAGAGAGAGAGAGAGGCAGGCAGGCTCACAAAGTGTCTATGTGGACATTTATAGCAGATAAACACTTAATGGCCTCCGTCATCTGTGTGGTTTATGTCCTTTCCTCTATCAGTCTCTTTATTAGAGCCTCCTCTAACGGTCTGTAAAATCCAACATAGTCAGCGTGCACTAATACACCATGTGGTCCTGAAGAACTGGGTGGTGTTCTACTATTTCTGAGGTGGGACTGAGGCTCTCTGCTATTGATAGGCCCATATATCATGTCTCCTACAGACAATCACAGATGGGTAATTGGAGCGCTTATGGTTGCAGAGTTTATGCAGCTAGTTGATATAAACTACCACACAAGACACGAGCTGGACCCATCCTTTTTATTCCCTCACAGTCTTTGTTGGATTGGACAGGGCCTGTCTGAATAGCTCCTCGTAATAGTGTGAGGACCTCCGAGCTGTTGGATCCCAATATTGTTTTTAATACATACCTGTTCCTGTTCTGTCTGAGGCCATTAATTATGTCTAGCACAGCCTGCAGACAAAAAGAGAAAGGCAAATCTCTCTCTCTCTCTCTCTCTCTCTCTCTCTCTCTCTCTTTTTCCCACTCTTTCTCTCATTTGCCCACCGTAGCACACCCTGCCACCCAGTGCTGGTAGACAATTTTAATTGCCATGTGAAAACCACAAAAAATGTTGCATGCTCCTTATAAACCCAGAGACACACCTCGTAGGGGAATAGTTTCACCACGCAGCGGGAGAGAGAGGGGGAGAGACGGACAAAGAGAGAGGGAGGAAGAGAGTGAGAGGAGAGAGAAAGGCTGTCCACACTAATTACAAAGGGAAAGTGTTCTACTGTTGCACTTAGTAATCTAGCTTTATAGTGCTGAGGTGTGGTAGTAGGTCGTTGTAGTGGTGGAATAAATAGACAAGGAAAAGCTTAAATCAATGAATTTACTACAGTCAACCACTATTGCTTTCCAACATCACAGCACACTCCACCTCAATGACTCGGTAATGTATACTCTATAACATTTTTAAATGTAACCTTTATTTAACTAGGCAAGTCAGTTTAGAACAAATTCTTATTTACAACGACGGCGTACACCGGCCAAACCCGGACGACGTTGGGCTAATTGCGCACCGCCCTATGGGACTCCCAATCACAGCTGGTTATGATACAGCCTGGAATCGAACCAGGGTGTCTGTAGTGACCCCTCTAGCACTGAGATGCAATGCATTAGACCGTTGCACCACTCAGGAGCACCACGTGGAGGACTCTCTCCTCTAGGCTCCTCTCTGAGCACCTGGTAAAGATAACATGTCTTATTCACTCCTCCTGGGCGTTAACCAATCAGGCTGTCTGATGAACTCCCTCCCTCTCTCCCTCCTCTCCTCCCTCTTCCTCCCTCCTCATCACCCCTTCTCCTCACGCTTTCCCTTGCCCTGCAACACAACACATATCTCCCCCTCTCTTCCTCTCTTTGTCCCTGGGATAGAGGGATGACAGACAGGGGCAGCGAACGATAGCGCGGGGGGCGAGAGAACACGACTAGGTGCTCTCTTCGGGAAATGGCACTCTCAGGTCTGGGAGAAAAAAGGAAGAGAAGAAAATTAGGGGATTAGAAGAGAGGTTAGGTCGCTGGTTGGAAAAGCTGGCCTTCCGTAGTGGGGACTACTGCAGGGGCGTTCTGGTGATATGGACACACTGACACGAGGCAGAAGCATGTTCAATATTATAAACATGAGCAGTAGGCCTAACTGTTTGTGAGTAAGATATGGAAATTGTTTCTAAATATTATGGAGGGGTGTGAAAGTCTATGCCTATGGTTTAGGAAGAGGATGATTTTATAATTTGATCATGATCTGGTTATTTTGGCTGTCTATGGTATATCTAGCAGGAGGGGTGGAATTTGAGGCCTGAGGAGGCAGCTTGTGTACGTGTGTGTGTGTGTGTGTGTGTGTGTGTGTGTGTGTGTGTGTGTGTGTGTGTGTGTGTGTGTGTGTGTAGGGGTGATGATTTGGGCAGCCAGGTCAACCGTGATACGTCAGTACTTTTTAATTTTTAAAATTTTTGTATTTTTATTTTACCCCTTTTTCTCCCCAATTTCGTGGTATCCAATTGTTTTTAGTAGCTACTATCTTGTCTCATCGCTACAACTCCCGTACGGGCTCGGGAGAGACGAAGGTTGAAAGTCATGCATCCTCCGATACACAACCCAACCAAGCCACACTGCTTCTTAACACAGCGCGCATCCAACCTGGAAGCCAGCCGCACAAATGTGTCGGAGGAAACACCGTGCACCTGGCAACCTTGGTTAGCGCAATGAGTCAAGGATATCCCTACCGGCCAAGCCCTCCCTAAACCGGACGACGCTAGGACAATTGTGTGTCGCCCCACGGACCTTCCGGTTGCGGCCGGTTACGACCGGTGGCACAGCTGGCGCTGCAGTACAGAACCCTTAACCACTGCGCCACCCGGGAGGCCACGATACGTCAGTACTTGACGTCCATCCATGTCTGAGGATGTTGGGAGAGATGTGGACAAGCGTAAGCATTGAATCCAGTGAGAGAAAGTTATTTTTGATATTTTGTTTTAAGCCAGGGGGAGACAGACAGACAGACAGACAGACAGGGAGGACAGAAGGGGTGAGGCAGGGGAGACAGACAGACAGACAGACAGACAGACAGACAGACAGACAGAAGGGGGACAGGGGGAGACAGGTACAGAAGGGGGTGAGGCAGGGGAGACAGACAGACAGACAGACAGACAGACAGACAGACAGACAGACAGACAGACAGACAGACAGACAGACAGAAGGGGTGAGGCAGGGGAGACAGACAGAAGGGGGTGAGGAAGGAGAGACAGACAGACAGACAGGCAGACAGACAGACAAAAGACAGGGGAAAAGGCAGACAGGGGGGTGAGGCAGGGGAGAAAGACAGACAGAAGAAGGTGAGGCAGGGGGAGACAGACAGACAGAAGGGGGTGAGGCAGGAGAGACAGACAGACAGACAGACAGAAGAGAGGCAGGGGAGACAGACAGACAGAAGCAGAGGCAGGAGGAGACAGACATACAGACAGACAGACAGACAGACAGACAGAAAGGGGTGAGGCAGGGGACAGACAGACAGAAGGGGTGAGGCAGGGGAGACAGACAGACAGAAGGGGTGAGGCAGGGGAAGACAGACATACAGAAGGGGGTGAGGCAGGGGAGACAGACAGACAGAAGGGGGTGAGGCAGGGGAGACAGACAGACAGACAGACAGACAGACAGACAGACAGACAGACAGACAGACAGACAGACAGACAGACAGACAGACAGACAGGTAGAAGGGGGTGAGGCAGGGGGACAGACAGACAGACAGACAGACAGACAGACAGACAGACAGACAGACAGACAGACAGACAGACAGACAGACAGACAGACAGGTAGAAGGGGGTGAGGCAGGGGAGACAGACAGACAGACAGACAGACAGACAGACAGACAGACAGACAGACAGACAGACAGACAGACAGACAGACAGACAGACAGACAGACAGACAGACAGACAGACAGAGGGGGGGGAAGCAGGGGGAGACAGACAGACAGAAGCGGGTGAGGCAGGAGGAGACAGACAGACAGACAGACAGACAGACAGACAGACAGACAGACAGACAGACAGACAGACAGAAAAGGGTGAGGCAGGGGGAGACAAACAGACAGAAGGGGAGGCAGGGGAAGACAGACAGACAGAAGGGGGTGAGGCAGGGGAGACAGACAGACAGAAGCGGGTGAGGCAGGGGGAGACAGACAGACAGACAGACAGACAGACAGACAGACAGACAGACAGACAGACAGACAGACAGACAGACAGACAGACAGACAGACAGACAGAAGAAGCAGGGGGAGACAGACAGACAGAAGCGGGTGAGGCAGGAGGAGACAGACAGAGGCAGGAGGGACAGACAGACAGACAGACAGACAGACAGACAGACAGACAGACAGACAGACAGACAGACAGACAGACAGAAAGTTATTTTTGAAAAGGGTGAGGCAGGGGGAGACAAACAGACAGAAGGGGTGAGGCAGGGAAGACAGACAGACAGAAGGGGAGGCAGGGGGAGACAGACAGACAGAAGGGGTGAGGCAGGGGGAGACAGCCAGACAGAAGGGGGTGAGGCAGGGGGAGACAGACAGACAGACAGACAGACAGACAGACAGACAGACAGACAGACAGACAGACAGACAGACAGACAGACAGACAGACAGACAGACAGACAGATAGATAGAGGCGGGTGAGGCAGGGGCAGACAGCCAGACAGAAGGGGTTGGGAGATGATGTGGACAAGCGTAAGCATTGAATCCAGTGAGAGAAAGTTATTTTTGATATTTTGTTTTAAGCCAGGTGGAGACAGACAGACGGACGGACAGACAGACGGACGGACAGACGGACGGACAGAAGAGGGTGAGGCAGGGGAGACAGACAGACAGACAGACAGACAGACAGACAGACAGACAGACAGACAGACAGACAGACAGACAGACAGACAGACAGACAGACAGACAGACAGACAGAAGGGGGTGAGGCAGGGGAGACAGCCAGACAGACAGGGGTGACAGACAGATAGACAGAAGGGGTGAGGCAGGGGAGACAGAGAGACAGAAGGGGGTGAGGAAGGGAGACAGACAGACAGACAGACAGACAGACAGACAGACAGACAGACAGACAGGGGGGAAGCAGGGGGAGACAGACAGACAGAAACAGGCAGGAAGAGACAGACAGACAGACAGACAGACAGACAGACAGACAGACAGACAGACAGACAGACAGACAGACAGACAGACAGACAGACAGACAGACAGACAGACAGACAGAAAGGGGTGAGGCAGGGGAGAAAGACAGACAGAAGCAGGTGAGGTAGGAGGAGACAGACAGACAGACAGGAGAGGGTGAGGCAGGGGGAGACAGACAGACAGAAGCGGGTGAGGCAGGAGGAGACAGACATACAGACAGACAAACAGACAGAAAGGGGTGAAGCAGGGGGAGACAGACAGACAGAAAGGGGTGAGGCAGGGGAGATGGCCAGACAGAAGGGGGTGAGGCAGGGGAGACAGACAGACAGACAGACAGAAGGGGATGAGGCAGGGGGAGAAATACAGACAGAAGGGGGTGAGGCAGGGGGAGACAGACAGACAGAAGGTGGTGAGGCAGGGGGAGACAGAGAGACAGAAGGGGGTGAGGAAGGGAGAGACAGACAGGCAGGCAGGCAGGCAGACAGACAGAAGGGGGTGAGGAAGGGGAAGACAGACAGACAGAAGGGGGTGAGGCAGGAGGAGACAGACAGACAGACAGACAGACAGACAGACAGACAGACAGACAGACAGACAGACAGACAGACAGACAGACAGAAGGGGTGAGGCAGGGGGAGACAGACAGACAGAAGGGGGTGAGGCAGGAGGAGACAGACAGACAGAAGGGGGTGAGGCAGGGGAGACAGACAGACAGAAGGGGGTGAGGCAGGAGGAGACAGACAGACAGACAGAAGGGGGTGAGGCAGGGGAGACAGACAGAAGGGGGTGAGGAAGGTGGAGACAGACAGACAGACAGAAGGGGGTGAGGCAGGGGGAGACAGACAGACAGAAGGGGGTGAGGCAGGGAGGAGACAGACAAACAGACAGCACGGGGTGATGCAGGGGAGACAGACAGACAGACAGACAGAAGTGGGTGAGGCAGCGGGAGACAGACAGACAGAAGAGGGTGAGACACTGGGAGACAGACGGACAGAAGAGGGTGAGGCATGGGGAGGCAGACAGACAAAAGGAGATGAGGCAGGGGGAGACAGACATATAGAACCGGGGGAGGCAGGGGGAGACAGACAGATAGAACGGGGGAGGCAGGGGGAGATAGACAGACAGAAGAGGGTGAGGCTGGGGGAGACAGACAGACAGACAGAAGGAGATGAGGCAGGGGGATACAGACATATAGAACCGGGCGAGGCAGGGGGAGACAGACAGACAGAAGGGGGTGAGGCAGGAGTCTTGGATGGCCTCAGCGCAGCACTGCAGGGCAAAACAGAGTTATCAGAAGGAGCCATGAGTGTCCCTCTCACCCCATGAGACCTGGGAGAACAACAGGACTACTGACCTGCATGGTTGCACCCTGGCACGGGATACACACGTTAACACACAAGTATGCACGCGCGCCCACACACACACACACACACACACACATATGTTCCGTGTATATACCCCCCAAGCAGACACCTCGACGGCTCTGAAAGAACTTCATTGGACTCTATGTAAACTGGAAACCACATATCCTGAGGCTGCATTTATTGTAGCTGGGGATTTTAACAAAGCTAATCTGAAAACAAGGCTCCCTAAATTTGATCAACATATTGAATGTGCGACCCGGCTGGCAGCATTCTGTATCATTGTTACTTTAACTTACAAAGCCCTTCCTCGCCCGTCTTTCGGCAAATCTGACCACTACTCCATTTTGTTGCTCCCAGCCTATAGACTGAAAATGAAACAGGAAACGCCCGTTCTCAGGTCTGTTCAACGCTAGTCCAACCAATCTGATTCTACGCTTCAAGATTGCTTCGATCCCGTGGACTGGGATATGTTCCGGATAGCCTCAGACAACAACATTGATGTATACGTTGATTCGGTGAGCGAGTTTATTAGCAAGTGCATCGGTGATGTTGTACCCACGGTGAATATTAACCGTGAATTGATGGCAGCATTTGAGCTAAACTGAAAGTGCGAACCACTGCTTTTAACTTCTTGGTGACAGGGGGGCAGTATTGAGTAGCTTGGATGAATAAAGTGCCCAGAGTAAACTGCCTGCTACTCTGTCCCAGATGCTAATATATGCATATTATTAGTAGATGTGGATAGAAAACACTCTGAAGTTTCTAACACTGTTTGAATGATCTCTTTGAGTATAACATAACTCATATGGCAGGCGAAAACCTGAGAAAAATCCAACCAGGAAGTGGGAATTCTGAGGCTTGTAGTTTTTTAAAACTTTAAAACTTTTTTAAACTCCCCCTATTGTAGATACAGTGGGATATTTGTTATGTTGCACTTCCTAAGGCTTCCACTAGATGTCTCATAAGGGCGGTTTAAGCCAGGTGTCTGGCAGATTGCCACAGGCTCTGAGGCGCGTTCACGAGAGAGTTAGCTCTCGTTCCATTGCTTTTCTACAGACAATGGAATTCTCCGGTTGGAACCTTATTAATGATTTGTGATAAAAACATCCTAAAGATTGATTCTATACTTAGTTTGACAAGTTTCTACGGGCTGTAACGGAACATTTTGAAATTTTAATCCGACGTTCGGCTGGACCTGAACGCGCTTTTGGATTTGTTTACCAAACGCCCGAACAAAATAAGCTATTTGGACATAAAGATTGGACTTTATCAAACAAAACAAACATTGTGGAATTGCGATTCCTGGGAGTGCATTCTGATGAAGATCATCAAAGGTAAGTGAGTATTTATAATGCTATTTATGACTAATGTTGACTACCCAATTATGGCGGATATCTTTTTGGCTGCTTTGTTGTGTGAAAGCTGCACTCAGATTATTGCATGGTTTGCTTTTTCCGTAACGTTTTTTTGAAATCTGACACAGCGGTTGCATTAACCTCTCTGGGATATGTGGGACGGTAGCATTCCACGTCGCCAACAGCCAGTGAAAGTGCAGGGCGCCAAATACAAAAACATCAAAAATCTCATAATTAAAACTCCTCAAGCATACAAGTATTTTACACCAGTTTAAAGATTAAATTCTCGTTAATCCAGACACAGTGTCTGATTTCAACAATTCTTTACAGCGAAAGCACCACAAACGATTATGTTAGGTCACCACCAACTCACAGAAAAACACAGCCACACAGCCATTTTCCAGCCAAAAAGAGGAGTCACAAAAACACAAATAGAGGTAAAAATGAATCACTAACCTTTGATGATCTTCATCAGATTGAGGCAGCACCTGCACCTGTACATAGCCCATCTATAATTTAGCCCAAACAACTACCTCTCCCCTTACTGTATTTATTTATTTATTTTGCTCCTTTGCACCCCCATTATTTCTATCTCTACTTTGCACATTCTTCCACTGCAAATATACCATTCCAGTGTTTATTTTTTTAAACTTGCTATACTGTATTTACTTCGTCATCATGGCCTTTTTTTGCCTTTACCTCCCTTATCTCACCTCATTTGCTCACATCGTATATAGACTCATTTTTCAACTGTATTATTGACTGTATGTTTGTTTTACTCCATGTGTAACTCTGTGTTGTTGTTCGTGTCGAACTGCTTTGCTTTATCTTGGTCAGGTCGCAATTGTAAATGAGAACTTGTTCTCAACTTGCCTACCTGGTTAAATAAAGGTGAAATAAATAAATAAAAGATGACACTCATAGGACTTCATGTTACACAATATATGTATGTTTTGTTTGCCAAAGTGCATATTTCCATAAAAAAATCTCATTTTACATTGGTGGGTTATGTTCAGTAGTTCTAAAACATGTGGTTGATTGGGCAGAGAGCCACATCTATTTACAGAAATACCCTTTATAAATGTTGATGAATATACAACTGTTATGCATGGAATTAGAGATATACTTCTCCTTAACCTCTTTGGGCTAGGGGGCAGTATTTTGACATCTGGATGAAAAGCATGCCCAAAGTAAACTGCCTGTTACTCAGGCCCCATAGCTAGGATATGCATATAATTGGTAGATTTGGATAGAAAACACTCTAAGTTTCTAAAACTGTTAAATGTCTGTGAGTATAACAGAACTGATATGGCAGGCGAAAACCTGAGGTCAAACCATCCAGAAGAAAAAAAATTCAGCCTACCACTGTTTCCAATGGCGGTCATGTTTAATATGAGGCGAAAACCTCCCAGATTGCAGTACCTAGGGCTTCCACTAGATGTCAACAGTCTTTAGAAAGAATTACAGGCTGGTTTTTGGAAAAATGATCTTGAATCTGTAGTTTTCCTAAGTGGCTCCCATTTTGGCTGTAGTGTTTTCATGCGCATGGATGAGAACGCTTTCTTTGTTGTTTATCTCCGGTAAAGACAATAACGAGCTTGAGCAGATCAAATGGCTGGTGTGTTTACAGACATATTCAATCAATCCCTATCCCAGTCTGCTGTTCCCACATGCTTCAAGAGGGCCACCATTGTTCCTGTCCCCAAGAAAGCTAAGGTAACTGAGCTAAATGACTACCGCCCCGTAGCACTCACTTCCGTCATCATGAAGAGCTTTGAGAGACTAGTCAAGGATCATATCAACTTCACCCTGCCTGACACCCTAGACCCACTCCAATTTGCTTACCTCCCCAATAGGTCCTCAGATGACGCTATAGCAATCACTCTGCACACTGCCCTAACCCATCTGGACAAGAGGAATACCTATGTAAGAATGCTGTTCATCGATTACAGCTCAGCATTTAACACCATAGTACCCTCCAAACTTGTCATTAATCTCGAGACCCTACCATGATTAATCTGTTGACCATGTGTATGTGACCAAAAAAATGTGATTTGATTTGTTTTGAAACAGAAAAACACACACATGCAGTACGCAAGCACACAGATATGCAAGTATAGAACTGCAGGCACGTTCACTAGCATGTTCAGTTTGATTACTGCATTTGATGCACCTCCTTCCCTTACTCTAAATCTCTACATCCTTCTTCCCTTACTCTAAATCTTCACATCCTTCTTCCCTTACTCTAAATCTCTACATCCTTCTTCCCTTACTCTAAATCTCTACATCCTTCTTCCCTAACTCTAAATCTCTACATCCTTCTTCCCTTATTTTAAATCTCTACATCCTTCTTCCCTTACTCTAAATCTCCACATCCTTCTTCCCTTACTCTAAATCTCTGCAGTCTTCTTCCCTTAATCTAAATCTCTACATCCTTCTTCTTCCCTTACTCTAAATCTCTACCTCCTTCTCTTACTCTAAATCTCCACATCCTTCTTCTTCCCTTCCTCTAAATCTCTACATCCTTCATCTTCCCTTAATCTAAATCTCTACATCCTTCTTCTTCCCTTACTCTAAATCTCTACCTCCTTCTCTTATTCTAAATCTCTACATCCTTCATCTTCCCTTAATCTAAATCTCTACATCCTTCATCTTCCCTTACTCTAAATCTCTATATCCTCATTCTTCCCTTACCCTAAATCTCTACCTCCTTCTTCTAAATCTTATTCTTCCCTTATTCTAAATCATGCTTCTTCTTCCATTACTCTAAACCTCTAAATCTCTAAATCATTCTTCCCTCCCTCCCCCTCTGTCTCCCTTCCCTCCCTCCCCACCCGTCCCCCTCTCCCCTCTGTCCTCCCTCTGTCTCACCACCCTCCTGTCCCCCTCTCCCCTCTGTCCCTGCTCTGTCTCCCTTGCATCCCCTATGTTCCCCCTCTGTCTCCCTTCCCCCTTCCCTTCCCTTCCCTCCCACCCCCTCTCATCTCTGTCCCCCTCTGTCTCCCCTCTCTCCCCCTTCTGTCCCATGGTGCTGTTCTCTGGCTCCCGTAGGGGAGGCCATCTCCACTCAGCAGATCGTTTTCCAGGTAGTTACCATCCTCATTGTGGATTTAAAGCCACTAGGAAGACACTGATCTGTTGCCTGCCGTTAGCTTCCCTTCCCCTCTGGGCTTAAACACATCCTGACATCACATGGACCTGTTCAGACCGTCAGGGCTGTTGCTGCGGACAGTGTCTATGACTCAAATGGCAAACTATCCCTATATAGTGCATTACTTTTGACCAGGGCCCCTAGGGAACAGGGTGCCATTTGGGATACATTCAGGGTCTCTAACTGCTGATGTCTCTGTCAGCATCTTGACCTGGAGATGAACACAATGAACAGGTATGGATAACAACATGACAGAGACTGATATTACATCATTGTTTATCCAAGGAATCAGATTGGAGGAGAAGGAGATCGCCTCTGCAATGGAGGACAGACAACTCTAGAAGACCAACGTTTCATCCTGTCGACGACCACATGATGACAGCTAGGTACGACATTTAGAAATGTTCCTTTTTAGAGTAATGACAAGAAAAGAGAGTGTGATCTTAGTGAATGTGTACATAAATCACTTTTTTAATATATTTGTAACATTTGTAATTGGATTTAGGAGTTATGCTAAACAAAATGATTTGCCACTCAATTCTAAACATGAACCTATTATTGACAAATTTTAATCTCACTAGATTTATACTATTTTTTGACCAGATAAATTGGAAGATATTCATTAATAGTGGCGTTGCAATTTCCGTCCACATAATTTGCTACTTTGATTGATGTGTTTTGTTGCATATGCAGCTGGAGACATAGGTACTTTTAACTGTAAAAGGACTTAACATGTTGGATTAGTAATAAGACAGAGACCTCTCCCACATAACAAAACCTTCTTCATATGTCCTCATCTGGTTGTACAGGGATCTTTGACTTGGTGTAATACCGTGAACATGTTGAAGATGGATCTTGGCCCTGCGCTACAACATTAAGCAGACATATATGACAGCTCACGCTTAATCCCTGATTTTAATCCACTTTTTATTATTCAAATTCAAGGAAAAACAACAAGATATTTAAAAAATCTGTTGAGTAAGAGAGAAAACTACCAGAAATGGACACCTACAGTAAAATAGCTTAGGCTACATATTCAACAAAGGATTAACATATTGTAGGTCTGTGTGTGCATAGCATACAAATGCCCTACTCTCTTTCTATCTCTCTCTCTGTGTGCGTATGTCTGAACGTGCTCATATACTGTACACATTTTACATACCCATACACTCACTGACTAAGAAACATTGCTCCCCAGAGCCATGGATTAAAAACAATACATTCACCAGGAAATCCTCTCCACGAGCACTGACCCCATTGTGTTTATAACTCGTCTTTAAATGAAGTCAACTTGGCCAACCTGGGTTCATAAATTCAGCCGTGGAGTCTCTTTCTCCCCCTCCTTCCTCCTTTTCTCAGTGGATTTACTGTGTTAGGAGAAATAACTGTCAGGGCAAATGCCTGGTAAAGTGCTGGACAAGGGACCAACGGAGCGGGAGTATTTATCACGGTATTGACTTTGTGACTGCAGGTGTCGTGAACTCTTTTGCCATAAACTGGAGCATTCGGAGCGAGCGCAGGCGATCGATACAGGGAGAACTGCTGTCAGGTCCTCTCCCAAGGAGCATTGCTTTTGTTATAGCCACTTAGCGGTCTGATAAATGCCCCGCCGCGGAGAGAGGAGGCAAGAGGGGAGCAGAGCAGAGAGAGATGGGAGAGAGGAGGCGAGAGGGGAGCAGAGCAGAGAGAGATGGGAGAGAGGAAGGGAGAGGGGAGCAGAGCAGAGAGAGATGGGAGAGAGGAAGGGAGAGGGGAGCAGAGCAGAGAGAGATGGGAGAGAGGAAGGGAGAGGGGAGCGGAGCAGAGAGAGATGGGAGAGAGGAAGGGAGAGGGGAGCGGAGCAGAGAGAGATGGGAGAGAGGAAGCGAGAGGGGAGCAGAGCAGAGAGAGATGGGAGAGAGGAAGGGAGAGGGGAGCGGAGCAGAGAGAGATGGGAGAGAGGAAGGGAGAGGGGAGTGGAGCAGAGAGAGATGGTAGAGAGGAAGCGAGAGGGGAGCAGAGCAGAGAGAGATGGGAGAGAGGAAGGGAGAGGGGAGCGGAGCAGAGAGAGATGGTAGAGAGGAAGCGAGAGGGGAGCAGAGCAGAGAGAGATGGGAGAGAGGAAGGGAGAGGGGAGCGGAGCAGAGAGAGATGGTAGAGAGGAGGCGAGAGGGGAGCAGAGCAGAGAGAGATGGGAGAGAGGAGGCAAGAGGGGAGCAGAGCAGAGAGAGATGGGAGAGAGGAGGCGAGAGGGGAGCAGAGCAGAGAGAGATGGGAGAGAGGAAGGGAGAGGGGAGCAGAGCAGAGAGAGATGGGAGAGAGGAAGGGAGAGGGGAGCAGAGCAGAGAGAGATGGGAGAGAGGAAGGGAGAGGGGAGCGGAGCAGAGAGAGATGGGAGAGAGGAAGGGAGAGGGGAGCGGAGCAGAGAGAGATGGGAGAGAGGAAGCGAGAGGGGAGCAGAGCAGAGAGAGATGGGAGAGAGGAAGGGAGAGGGGAGCGGAGCAGAGAGAGATGGTAGAGAGGAAGCGAGAGGGGAGCAGAGCAGAGAGAGATGGGAGAGAGGAGGCGAGAGGGGAGCAGAGCAGAGAGAGATGGGAGAGAGGAGGCGAGAGGGGAGCAGAGCAGAGAGAGATGGGAGAGAGGAAGGGAGAGGGGAGCAGAGCAGAGAGAGATGGGAGAGAGGAAGGGAGAGGGGAGCGGAGCAGAGAGAGATGGGAGAGAGGAAGGGAGAGGGAGCGGAGCAGAGAGAGATGGTAGAGAGGAAGCGAGAGGGGAGCAGAGCAGAGAGAGATGGGAGAGAGGAAGGGAGAGGGGAGCGGAGCAGAGAGAGATGGTAGAGAGGAAGTGAGAGGGGAGCAGAGCAGAGAGAGATGGGAGAGAGGAAGGGAGAGGGGAGCGGAGCAGGGTGAGGGACCATAATCCCTACACCTCCCACTGCAATACACACACAGAGAGGAAGGCATATAGAACACGACAGAGCTTTTTATTGTTACAGAGTGACTTGCATTTCTTGGATTCAACTTTACCTTTCATTGTGTTTAATATCTATTTTCTTATACTGAAATGGAATTTATAAAAGTCTGTAAAAACATTTCACGATGCGCCCCTGGTAATTACTGGCAACGTTGATCCAGAGGTGAAAAGGCATGGAACAAAGCACAGAATGAAGGACTTACAATGGCAGTGGACAACAAATGTGTAGGTAGTGGTGGATTTAAGGAACATACAGTATGTGCAGTACAGTGCACCCCAGGACCCCTTCTGACCTACTGTGTCTAATGGTTATTATTACAGAAAGTCACACAAATGTTTAATGATATTATATTTATTCATTTTATCCAGTTATTCACAGTTAAATCAAATCAAATCAAATCAAATGTTATTTGTCACATACACATGGTTAGCAGATGTTAATGCGAGTGTAGCGAAATGCTTGTGCTTCTAGTTCCGACAATGCAGTAATAACGAGCAAGTAATCTAACTAACAATTCCAAAAAAAAACTACTGTCTTATACACAGTGTAAGGGGATAAAGAATATGTACATAAGGATATATGAATGAGTGATGGTACAGAGCAGCATAGGCAAGATACAGTAGATGATATCGAGTACAGTATATACATATGAGATAAGTATGTAAACCAAGTGGCATAGTTAAAGTGGCTAGTGATACATGTATTACATAAGGATGCAGTCGATGATATAGAGTACAGTATCAACGTATGCATATGAGATGAACAATGTAGGGTAAGTAACATTATATAAGGTAGCATTGTTTAAAGTGGCTAGTGATATATTTACATCATTTCCCATCAATTCCCATGATTAAAGTGGCTGGAGTAGAGTCAGTGTCATTGACAGTGTGTTGGCAGTAGCCACTCAATGTTAGTGGTGGCTGTTTAACAGTCTGATGGCCTTGAGATAGAAGCTGTTTTTCAGTCTCTCGGTCCCAGCTTTGATGCACCTGTACTGACCTCGCCTTCTGGATGACAGCGGGGTGAACAGGCAGTGGCTCGGGTGGTTGATGTCCTTGATGATCTTTATGGACTTCCTGTAGCATCGGGTGGTGTAGGTGTCCTGGAGGGCAGGTAGTTTGCCCCCGGTGATGCGTTGTGCAGACCTCACTACCCTCTGGAGAGCCTTACGGTTGAAGGCGGTGCAGTTGCCATACCAGGCGGTGATACAGCCCGCCAGGATGCTCTCGATTGTGCATCTGTAGAAGTTTGTGAGTGCTTTTGGTGACAAGCCGAATTTCTTCAGCCTCCTGAGGTTGAAGAGGTGCTGCTGCGCCTTCCTCACGATGCTGTCTGTGTGAGTGGACCAATTCAGTTTGTCTGTGATGTGTATGCCGAGGAACTTAAAACTTGCTACCCTCTCCACTACTGTTCCATCGATGTGGATGGGGGTGTTCCCTCTGCTGTTTCCTGAAGTCCACAATCATCTCCTTAGTTTTGTTGACGTTGAGTGTGAGGTTATTTTCCTGACACCACACTCCGAGGGCCCTCACCTCCTCCCTGTAGGCCGTCTCGTCGTTGTTGGTAATCAAGCCTACCACTGTTGTGTCGTCCGCAAACTTGATGATTGAGTTGGAGGCGTGCATGGCCACGCAGTCGTGGGTGAACAGGGAGTACAGGAGAGGGCTCAGAACGCACCCTTGTGGGGCCCCAGTGTTGAGGATCAGCGGGGAGGAGATGTTGTTGCCTACCCTCACCACCTGGGGGCGGCCCGTCAGGAAGTCCAGTACCCAGTTGCACAGGGCGGGGTCGAGACCCAGGGTCTCGAGCTTGATGACGAGCTTGGAGGGTACTATGGTGTTGAATGCCGAGCTGTAGTCGATGAACAGCATTCTCACATAGGTATTCCTCTTGTCCAGATGGGTTAGGGCAGTGTGCAGTGTGGTTGAGATTGCATCGTCTGTGGACCTATTTGGGCGGTAAGCAAATTGGAGTGGGTCAAGGGTGTCAGGTAGGGTGGAGGTGATATGGTCCTTGACTAGTCTCTCAAAGCACTTCATGATGACGGATGTGAGTGCTACGGGGCGGTAGTCGTTTAGCTCAGTTACCTTAGCTTTCTTGGGAACAGGAACAATGGTGGCCCTCTTGAAGCATGTGGGAACAGCAGACTGGTATAGGGATTGATTGAATATGTCCGTAAACACACCGGCCAGCTGGTCTGCGCATGCTCTGAGGGCGCGGCTGGGGATGCCGTCTGGGCCTGCAGCCTTGCGAGGGTTAACACGTTTAAATGTCTTACTCACTTCGGCTGCAGTGAAGGAGAGACCGCATGTTTCTGTTGCAGGCCGTGTCAGTGGCACTGTATTGTCCTCAAAGCGGGCAAAAAGTTATTTAGTCTGCCTGGGAGCAAGACATCCTGGTCCGTGACTGGGCTGGGTTTCTTCCTGTAGTCCGTGATTGACTGTAGACCCTGCCACATACCTCTTGTGTCTGAGCCGTTGAATTGAGATTCTACTTTGTCTCTATACTGACGCTTAGCTTGTTTGATAGCCTTGCAGAGGGAATAGCTACACTGTTTGTATTCGGTCATGTTTCCGGTCACCTTGCCCTGATTAAAAGCAGTGGTTCGCGCTTTCAGTTTCACGCGAATGCTGCCATCAATCCACGGTTTCTGGTTTGGGAATGTTTTAATCGTTGCTATGGGAACGACATCTTCAACGCACGTTCTAATGAACTCGCACACCGTATCAGCGTATTCGTCAATGTTGTTGTCTGACGCAATACGAAACATCTCCCAGTCCACGTGATGGAAGCAGTCTTGGAGTGTGGAGTCAGCTTGGTCGGACCAGCGTTGGACAGACCTCAGCGTGGGAGCTTCTTGTTTTAGTTTCTGTCTAGATAACATTGTGGACACACTCACTCCTGCAAGTGGACATGCAAGCACGCAACATATACAGTCGTGAGAATGACACAAATATAAATTTTCACAAAGTCTGCTGCCTCAGTTTGTATAATGGTAATTTGTATATACTCCAGAATGTTATGAAGAGTGATCAGATGAATTGCAATTCATTGCAAAGTCCCTCTTTGCCATGCAAATCAACTGAATCCCCCAAAAACATTTCCACTGCATTTCAGCCCTGCCACAAAAGGACCAGCTGACATCATGTCAGTGATTCTCTCGTTAACACAGTTGTGAGTGTTGACGAGGACAAGGCTGGAGATCACTCTGTCATGCTGATTGAGTTCGAATAACAGACTGAAAGCCTCAAAAGGAGGGTGGTGCTTGGAATCATTGTTCTTCCTCTGTCAAACATGGTTACCTGCAAGGAAACACATGCCGTCATCATTGCTTTGCACAAAAAGGGCTTCACAGGCAAGGATATTCCTGCCAGCAAGATTGCACCTAAATCAGCCATTTATTGGATAATAACGAACTTCAAGGACAGCGGTTCAATTGTTGTGAAGAAGGCTTCAGGGCGCCAAAGAAAGTCCAGCAAGCGCCAGGACCGTCTCCTAAAGTTGATTCAGCTGCGGGATCGGGGCACCACTAGTACAGAGCTTGCTCAGGAATGGCAGCAGGCAGGTGTGAGTGCATCTGCACGCAAAGTGAGGCGAAGACTTTTGGAGGATGGCCTGGTGTCAAGAAGGGCAGCAACAAAGCCACTTCTCTCCCGGAACAAAATCAGGGACAGACTGATATTCTGCAAAAGTCACAGGGATTGGACTGCTGAGGACTGGGGTAAAGTAATTTTCTCTGATGAATCCCCTTTCCGATTGTTTGGGGCATCCGGATAAAAGCTTGCCCAGAGAAGACAAGGTGAGAGATACCATCAGTCCTGTGTCATGCCAACAGTAAAGCATCCTGAGACCATTTATGTGTGGGGTTGCTTCTCAGCCAAGGGAGTGGGCTCACTCACAAGTTTGCCTAAGAACACAGCTGTGAATAAAGAATGGTACCAACACATCCTCCGAGAGCAACTTCTCCCAACCATCCAGGAACAGTTTGGTGATGAACAATAACTTTTCCAGCATGATGGAGCACCTTGCAATAAGGCAAAAGTGATAACTAAGTGGCTCGGGGAACAAAACATCAATATTTTGGGTCCATGGCCAGGAAACCCCCCAGACCTTAATCCCATTGAGAACTTGTGGTCAATCCTCAAGAGGCGGGTGGACAAACAAAAACCCACACATTCTGACAAACTCCAAGCATTGATTATGCAAGAATGGGCTGATATCAGTCAGGATGTGGCCCAGAAGTTAATTGACAGCATGCCAGGGCGGATTGCAGAAGTCTTGAAAAAGAAGGGTCAACACTGCAATTATTGACTCTTTGTATCAACTTCATATAATTGTCAATAAAAGCCTTTTTGGCACCAATGAAATGCTTGTAACTATACTTCCGTATTGACAACAATATCTAAAGACACTGAGGCAGCAGACTTTGTGAAAATTAATATTTGTGTCATTCTCAAAACTTTTGGCCACGACTGTACACACACAGACAGCACTGTCAATCTCCCACCCCCACAGACCCACCCCCATAATACACACCATACAGACACCAACCTATTCTAAATACCATCTCTCCATCTGCAAACTCTCACAGTCTCACGTCAGAATTAGACGTTCGTCCATATTTCTCAAACGTTAAATTTCAAAGTTGTTCCAAACGTTACATTTCGAACAATCAACCTTTTGAATCAGAGGCAGATGCATGCACCCATCACCAATCCCCATAGCAAAACCCAAACCTAGTTAAAGGTTACAGTGCTCACTATTGCCCCTGGTAGCCAGTTTCCACATCATCTCCAGGCGTCCTCAGACATGAATGGACGGCGATTTTTGACTTCTATCACGTCCTGCTCTACATACCTCACCTCCCCTTCCATTCCATCACCATCTGAGAAGGTGGTCCTAGTCCCTGGTCAGACATGGTTCATCAAAAGTATCTGTATCTACTGGCTGGGCGGTCTGGAATGGACCAAAGGTGATGGATGAGATGAGGACAGGATGGTGTTGAGCAGCATCACAGAAACACACACATACACACACACACACACACACACACACAATAAGACGATAACCAGACAGAAGTCTTGACCGTCACCCTGTGTGACCTCCTGTGACCTCGGGTCCCTGTCTGACATCACAGGGGTTAGGGTTCGGGGGAGTTGACCCTGGAGATGGAACCAGGGTTAACATTACCTCTGATCCCTGGTTGTCAGGGGGCGCTGGAATGCTGGGATTAACGGTCTTGTGGAGGACAGGGTGAAGACAGGACCTCTCTGTCTCAATCCTCTTTTTGCTCTGTCTCTCTCTCTCTTTTCTCACTTTCTCACTTTTCTCTCAGTTTCACCTGTTCTGTTTGTCATACTCTTCTCTTTTCTATCTCTTTCTATTTTCTCTGTCTCACTCTGTCTCTTTTCAACATATTGCAGTGACAGGAACCCTATTGTAGACAGCAACACAATAAGACTCAACAAAAATCAAGAGTAAACAAAAATATAATTACTTGACACATTGGAAAGAATTAACAAAAAAACTAGAATGCTATTTGCACTAGAATGCTATTTGCACTAGAATGCTATTTGCACTAGAATGCTATTTGCACTAGAATGCTATTTGCACTAGAATGCTATTTGCACTAGAATGCTATTTGCACTAGAATGCTATTTGGCCCTAAAAAGAGAGTACACGGTGGCAGAATACCTGACCTCTTACCTCCCTTATCCTACCTCATTTGCACACACTGCATATAGACTTTTTCTATGTTTGCTTATTCCATGTGTAATTCTGTGTTGCTGTTTCTGTCGCACTGCTTTGCTTTATCTTGGCCAGGTCGCAGTTGTAAATGAGAACTTGTTCTCAAATAGCCTACCTGGTTAAATAAAGGTGAAATAAAAAAATACAAATGAACTGACCCAAAATTAAAGAAATCTTTGACTATGACTCAGTGAGCATAGCCTGGTTACTGAGAAAGGCCGCCGTAGGCAGACCTGGCTCTCAAGAGAAGACAGGCTATGTGCTCACTGCCCACAAAATTATGTGGAAACTGAGCTGCACTTCCTAACCTCCTGCCCAATGTATGACCATATTAGAGAGACATATTTCCCTCAGATTACACAGATTCACAAAGAATTCAAAAACAAACCCAATTTTGATGAACTCCCATATCTATTGGGTGAAATACAACAGTGTGCCATCACAGCAGCATGATGTGTGACCTGTTGCCACGAGAAAAGAGCAACCAGTGAAGAACAAACACCATTGTAAACACAACCCATATTTATGTTTATTTATTTCCCTTTTTGTACTTTAACTATTTGCACAACGTTACAACACTGTACACAGCCATAATATGACATTTGAAATGTCTCTATTCGTTTGGAACTTTTGTGAGAGTAATGTTTACTGTTAATTTTTTATTGTCTATTTCACTTGCTTCGGCATATGTTTCCCATGTCAATAAAGCCCTATGGATTGAATTGAGAGACAGAAAGAAAGAGAGTAAGATAGAGAGAGAGGGAGAGAGAAACTGTGATAACAGGGGGTTGGAGGGTTGGATACTCCAGCAGACAGAGAGACAGAGAGAGAGAGAGAGAGAGAGAGAGAGAGAGAGACAGAGAGGGAGGGAGAGAGGGAGAGAGAGAGAGAAACTGTGATAACAGGGGGTTGGAGGGTTGGATGCTCCAGCAGGCAGAGGGACAGATGATGACAGATCAGCGCTGACCTGTGACAGAAGGGAGGAGGGAAGAGGAAAGAGGGAAAGGGGGTTGAGCTGGGGGGTTGGGTCGGCCGTAGGGGTCAGACACACTGATTGATGTCACACAGACACACCCTCCCTCCTCTGGGAGTCCTGCCTACCTTAGCCTGCTGTGGAGAGGAACTCTGGGTACTTAAAACACTAATGACATAATGTCCATTGTGAGGTCAGAGGGAGTTCAGGCCTACAGGGCTCTGTGTGTGTCTGGGGTTACACACAATGAGCTGCATGCCTTCACACAGACCATTAATAGTTCACAATACAAAGACAGAGTGAACTAGGCTTTCTCAGACATGAAACAAAGAAGAAAAACATGAAACAAAGAAGTTACACAGAAAGATGTACTTGAACATTTGAAAAATTGTATGAACTATTATGAGAACGGATAAATCGAGAACCGAAAAAAATCTCTCTTCCCAACCCCTCATGATCGTTCAATCTCTGATGTCATGTTTGACAGACTCAGAAGCAGCAGGGTTGAAGGTGAGACTGGTCTACAATAAGTTTGTCCAATCTGAGATGCTATAGAAGCTTACTAGTGTCAACCCCAAGCTATGTTGTTGTCTTAGGTCTTTCTTTATGTAGTGTTGTGTTGTCTCTTGTCGTGATGTGTGTTTTGTCCTATATTTATATTTTTATTTTATTTTTATTTTTAATACCAGCCCCCATTCCCGCAGGAGGCCTTTTGCCTTTTGGTAGGCCGTCATTGTAAATAAGAATTAGTTCTTAACTGACTTGCCTAGTTAAATAAAGGCTCAATAAAATGAAATAAATTGTAATTAACAACCTTCAAGTCAGGGCCTAAACATTTCAAACTGAAACTTTCAAGCCTTCTTTTCTGTCACCTGCGAACACACATACAATTTGCGACACCCAAAATCAAACAAAGAAAAATAAGATGTTTGAGAAAGTACCAGTGCTTTATTACAAAGGTTTTATGTACAGGTGTAACAGCATGAATGAATCTCTCTCTCCAATTAGAGTGTTGCCGATGTTATAGCAGCTGGAGAGTGTTGAGTGTAGTGTAGTCAAGTCATCTACTGCTATAGAGACAATTGAAATCAGACAGTCTGCTGTTCGTATTGACCGCTTGGGATGTGCAAATGTCAGAATGAATACTTTGAAATGATTAATTTCTTCGACATGAAATGTCAATAGTGAATATGTGAAAATAAAACGAGAGAGTGAAGGTATGACGATGATGGCATGATCCAGTATTTTCATTTTCCATCTTTTAGTATTATTAGGTTAACATTTTCATCCACTGTGAAAGTAATTAGACACATACAGTACTTTAAAGTTTCACTTCTTCTGGTACATTGTTGTAACTGAACTTTTCCCATTGTTATACCTTACCAATATGTGACAGAACTACATCAACAGTGAATTTAATATAGTACCCTATTCCTTAACAGTAGACTGTCACAATGAGCAGAAGCTGTGCATTTGGGATTTTAATGCATTGTCTCTACTGGTAGAAAGTCTCACTCAGCAGCTTGTATCCGTCACTATGGCAGGCTAGGGCTCGTTTTAACAGACTCCATTGAGGCACAGATAAATAACGAACCTCTGTGTGTGCGTCTGTATACCTGTACACAATCTTATGTGCATATTGTGTCTATAATATGTTAGCTTGCGAACCCACCCCCCCGCTCTCTCGCTTTCCTTCTATCTCTCTTTCTCTCGCTTTGTCCCTCTCTCTGTCTCTGTCTCTGTCTCTCTCTCTCTCTCTCTCTCTCTGGGTCATTGTAATGTGCATTTGGTCGGTGTATTGCCGGTCAGTCAGGAGCTGCCGGAGCCGCCGGTCAGTCAGGAGCTGCCGGAGCCGCCCGTCAGTCAGGAGCTGCCGGAGCCGCCCGTCAGTCAGGAGCTGCCGGAGCCTCCCATCTTTTCGGGACCCGATGCAAGGGTCCCCAGTCAGAGGCCGGCAGCGAGGGTCGCCGCACTAAAGGCGCCACTGAAGCAGGCAAAGAAGCGGCAAAGACTATGTTGAAGTGGGTTCCACGTCCTGTGCCAGAGCCGCCATCGCGGACAGACGCCCACCCAGACCCTCCCCTATAGGTTCAGTTTTTGCAGCAGGAGTCCGCACCTTTGGGGGGGGGATACTGTCACGTTCTGACCTTAGTTCCTTTATTTTGTCCTTGTGTTAGTTTGGTCAGGGCGTGAGTTGGGGTGGGTATTCTATGTTCTTTTTTCTATGTTGTATTTCTGTTTTTGGCCTGGTATGGTTCTCAATCAGAGGCAGCTGGCAATCATTGTCTCTGATTGAGACTCATACTTAGGTAGCCTGTTTACCACATTTTGTTTGTGGGTGATTATTTTCTGTTTAGTGTTTTTCGCCACCTTACAGGACTGTTCGTTTGTCGTTTTTGTTGTTTTGTTCAGTGTTCAGTTGTTTTCTTAAAATAATGGACACTTACCACGCTGGGCATTGGTCCTCCTCCCTTTCTCCAGACGACAACCGTTACACTCATGTTCCTAGGAAGGCAGAGCATGCCTCGTGTTCCTAGGAAGGCAGAGCATGCCTCATGTTCCTAGGAAGGCAGAGCTTGCCTCATGTTCCTAGTCTTTTGTTCTCTCTAGAGTTGGTGGTGGAATGTTACGCTGATGAATAGCTGACATATTCAATCATGTAGTGCAAAACCGGTTCCTAATCCTTCCTTTCTGACACTCTCCCTCTGACTCTCACCTGTCTCTGACTCTCTCTCTCCCTCAGACTCTCTCGCTAACTCTCTCCCTCTGATGCTCTCTCTCTCTCTGACTCGCTCTCTCGCTTTCCTTCTATCTCTCTTTCTCTCTCTTTGTCCCTCTCTCTGTCTCTGTCTCTCTCTCTCTCTCTCTCTGGGTCATTGTAATGTGCATTTGGTCGGTGTATTGCAGTGTTGTTGGGCGGTGCTACCATGTTCCAGAGGTCAAGCTATTCTGGAGTCTGGAAGGCAGAGCATGCCTCATGTTCCTATGAAGCCAGAGCATACCTCGTGTTCCTAGGAAGGCAGAGCATGCCTCATGTTCCTAGTCTTTTGTTCTCTCTAGAGTTGGTGGTGGAATGCTATGCTGATGAATAGCTGACATATTCAATCATTTAGTGCAAAACCGGTTCCTAATCCTTCCTTCCTGACACTCTCTCCCTCTCCCTTCTCTCCCTCAGACTCTCTCTCTTTGACTCTCTCCCTCTGAGGCTCTCTCTCTCTCTGACTCGCTCTCTCTCCCTGACTCTCTCTCTCTCCGACTCTCTCCCTCTGACTCTCTCTCTGACACTGTCTCTCTGACACTCTCTCTGACACTCTCTATGACACTCTCTCTGACACTCGCCCTCTGACTCTTTCTTTCTCTCTGACTCTCTCTCTCTCTTTCTCTCTGACTCTCTCTCTCTCTGACTCTCTCTCTCTCTGACTCCCTCTCTCTCTCTGACTCTCTCTCTCTCTCTGACTCTCTCTCTTTCTCTCTGACTCTCTCTCTTTCTCTCTGACTTTCTCTCTTTGTGTGTGTGTGTGTGGGATTCATTCGATGGCTTTGAGGAGTTTACCACATCAGTCACTGATGTCATTAATAAGTGCATTGACGACGTTGTCCCCACGGTGACCGTAAGTAAACAAACAGAAGCCATGGATTACAGGCAACATCCTAGCTGCGTTCAAGGAGCGAGACACTATAACCTCCAGTGAGCAATCAAACAGGCAAAGTGTCAATACAGGACTAAGATCGAATCCTTATGTGCGGGATCTGACGCTCGTCACATGTTGCAGGGCTTGCAAACGAGCAGGATTACAAAGGAAAACATAGCCGAGAGCTGCCCATTGATACAAGCCTACCAGACAGGCTAAATGCCTTCAATGCTCTCTTCCAGGCAAGCAACACTGAACCATGCATGAGAGCACCAGCTGTTCCGGACGACTATGTGATCACTCTCTCCACAGCCGATGTGAGTAAGACCTTTAAACAGGTTAACATTCACACTGATTACCAGGACGTGCACGCAAAGCATGCGCTGACCAGCTGGCAAGTGTCATCACTGACATTTTCAACCTATCCCTGACCAGTCTGTAACACCAACATGATTCAAGGAGACCACCATAGAGGGTGGAATAGTGGGGACCAATTGGATGTTTACTTAGTAGCAATGCAAATATCATGGTACAGTTACATAGACACTCAATCATCATGTTACTTTTTAATGGTACGTTTACAAACATATATTTTGATAAATAGAATTGAAAGTTGTGTCTCATTATGGTAAGTGGTGAAATAAGTATAGCCAGTTACAATTGTAATGGCTTAGCAGATAATACAAAAAGACGATCAGTATTTACCTGGCTAAAAGATAAGGAATATAATATATATTGTTTACAGGAAACTCATTCAACAATTTTAGATGAAGATTTGTGGAAAAAGGACTGGGTGGGCGAAATACATTTCTCCCATGCTCAAAGAAATGCAAAAGGGGTGATGGTATTAATTAACAGTAATTTTGATCCAAATGTGCAATTTGTCCAAACAGATCATCAAGGTAGATGGATTATTTTAAATATGTTATTGGACAATAAACATATATGTTCGCAAACCTAAACCTATATGGGAGGGTCTGGGTGGGCATCTAACCTCGGTGGCTCTGGTACTGGACGCCGCCCCCCTTCTTTACACTGAGTCCGCTCTTGTAGCACTGACCCGTGGATCATCGCCGGAGGCTCTGGACTGCGGATCCACGCCATAGGCCACGGGCCGGGGACACTCGCTGCGTGGATCATCGCCAGATGTTCTTGACTGGGGACCTTCACTGGAGACCCCGGACTGGGGACCATCGCTGGAGACACCGGACTGGGGACCGTCGCTGGAGGCCCCGGGCTGGGGACCGTCGCTTGAGGCTCCAGACTGGGGACTGTTGCTGGAGGTTCTGGACTGTGGCCCGTCGTTGGAGGTTCCGGACTGTGGCCCGTCGTTGGAGGTTCTTGACTGTGAACTGTCGCTGGTCGCTCTGGACTGGGTACTGTCGCTGGACGCTCTGGACTGCCGAGGCGCACTGTAGGCCTGATGCGTGGTGCCGGCACTGGTGGTACCGGGCTGGGGACAAGCAACTCAGAGCGAGTGCGAGGAGCAGGAACAGGGCGTACTGGACTGCCAAGGCGAACTGGAGGCCTGGTGCGTGGTGCCGGCATTGGTGGTACCGGGCTGGTGACACGCACCTCAGGGCGAGTGCGGGGAGGAGGAACAGGACGTACTGGACTCTGGAGGCGCACTGAAGGTCGGATGCGTTGTGCCGGCACTGGTGGTACTGGGCTGGTGACACGCACCTCAGGGCGAGTGCTGGGAGCAGGCAAAGGACGTACTGGACTGGGGAGAGGCACTGGAGGTCTGGATTGTAGAGCTGAGCTGCAAATGCAGGGCACTGTCACAGGAAGCACTGGGCTGTGCAGACTCACCGGAGACACAGTACACAGCCGGCGCAGGATATCCTGGTCCAAGGAGGTACACTGGAGACCAGGAGCGCTGAGCCGGCACCCTCCTTCCTGGCGTGATGCCCATTCTAGTCCGGCCAATGCGAGGAGCTGGAATAGAGCACACCGGGCTAGAATAGAGACACCGTGTGTTCCACCACATAACACGGTGCCTGACCAGTAACACGCTCCCCACAGTAAGCACGAGGAGTTGGCTCAGGTCTCCGATCTGACTCATGCAATCTCCTCGTGTGCCCACCCCCCAAAAATGATTGGGGCTGCCTCTCGGGCTTCCATGCTAGCCGTGTACCCTCATATCGTCGCCGTTCTTCCCATGCTATCTTCACCTGCCTCCATGGTAGGCGATCCTCTCCTGCCAGTATTTCCTCCCACGTCCAGGATCCTTTACCGTCCAGTATTTCGTCCCATGTCCATGCTGTCTGCTCCATCAAACGCTGCTTCTCCTTTTCACGCTGCTTGGTCCTTTTATGGTGGGTTGTTCTGTCACGGTCGTCATAACGAGGAGACCAAGGTGCAGCGTGGTAAGCGTACATAACTCTTTAATTAAAGAGAGAAAACTGAACAAAACTATACAAAACAACAAAAACGAACCGTGAAGCTAATATGACTAGTGCAAACAGGCAATTAAACATAGAATAACAACCCACAAAATACCCAAGGAATATGGCTACCTAAATATGGTCCCCAATGAGAGACAACGATAAACAGCTGCCTCTGATTGAGAACCAATCTAGGCCACCATAGACATATAAACATTGAGACTAGAAAAACCCCTAAACATACAAAAACCCCTAGACAATATACATGGCGGGGGCTTAATCAAGCGAGATGTCTTGACTACTTTCTTATGCCATTCTCTCTGGCAACAAAAGTTTAAAATGTGTTGTTGGGGACAGAATACAGGACAGAATACAGTCGGATCATCACATAATTGGCATATAGAATTTCCACGTGGGCGAGGATATTGGAAATTTAATCAAAGCCTACTAGATGATAAATTGTTTAGATCTAGGACAGAAGAATGTGTAACTTACTTTTTCAGACATAACAAAGGTACAGCAGATCCCCTATTGTATGGGACACTTTTAAATGTGCCTTTAGAGGCCATGCAATTCAGTTCTCATCTGCAAAACAAAAGCAATTTAAATCAAAAGAGTCCATATTAACAAAGGTGTCACGTCCTGACCATAGAACCCTATATTTTCTATGGTAGAGTAGGTCAGGACGTGACTAGGGGTTTTAGTCTAGTTTATTATTTATATGTGAGGTTCTAGGTTTATTTTCTCTTTTGGGGTTTGTGTATGATTCCTAATTAGAGGCAGCTGGTAATCATTGTCTCTAATTTTTTCCAACTGTGGGTTATGGGATATTGTTTGTATGTATGTTTTTTGAGTTAGTGCACATAGCATATCTGTAGTCACGGTTCGTTGTTATTTTATTGTTTATTTGTTTTTGTCGTTGCTTAGTTTCACTTTCATTAAAATATGTGGAACTCAATGGTCCAATCATCATTATTACGAACTCCGTGACAAAAGGAAATTGAAGGACTAACAGTACAGGTAGAGCAATAGAAATTGTACCATAGAGGCACAGAATGAGTTAGAAGAATAACAAAAATAAATGGAGGAACTTATTCAAGAAAGATCCAATGAAATATTTTATAAAAATAAAGCAAACTGTATGGAAATTGGGGAAAAATACAAATTATTTGTCAATCTTCAATATAGAAATGCTACCAATTTTATTTTATTGAAACTTGTTACAAATGATGGAGTCAGGCATGATTCAATGAATGATATTATATGATATGATAAGTAAAGTACTTTAAGGATATGTTTTTGTTTCAGTCTCCTCCATGTCCACTAACCGAAGCCAATTGTATGGATTTTTTTCCTAGTAATAATGTAAAATTAACATCTGTACAGAAAGACTCATGTGAAAGCCAAAATACAGAGGTGTTCATATACATCCTTATTGGCCATTGAAAGGGATATCAACCAGATCCAGGATGGGTAGTTCCAAGAGGTTAAAAACAACCTGAAGATTGATTATAAAAAACGTTTGACATGTTTCTGTGGACATTACGGATATTTTTTGGAATGTTCGTCTGGGTTGTCGTGACCGCTCGAGCCTGTGGATTTCTTAACATAACGCACCAAACAAACGGAGGTATTTTGGATATAAAAATCATCTTTATGGAACAAAAGGAACATTTATTGTGTAACTTGGAGTCTCATGCATGAAAATTTCCGAAGATCATCAAAGTTAAGCGATTAATTTGATTGCTTTTCTGATTTCCGTGACCAAGCTACTTTGATGCTATGTTCACATTGTTTTGTCCAGTGATCGATAAACTTACACAAATGCTTGGATTGCTTTCGCTATAAAACATATTTTCAAAATCTGAGACGACAGGTGGATTAACAAAAGACTAAACTGTGTTTTGCAATATTGCACTTGTGATTTCATGAATATAAATATTTTTAGGAATATTATTTGAATGTGGCGCTCTGCAATTCAGCGGATGTTGATGACAATTATCCCGCTAAAGGGATCCGTGCGGCAAGAAGTTTTTAATATCGTCGTTCAGCCACAACTCGGTGAAACATAAGATATTACAGTTTTGAATGTCCCATTGGTAGGATATACGTGCTTTCAGTTTGTCTCATTTATTTTCCAGCGGATTGAACGTCAGCGAGCAGAACGGAAGGCAAGGGCAGATTCTCCACTCGCCGCCCTGATCATTTGCCTCGAAATCTCAGTTTCTTTCTCCAGCGAATGACGGGGATCGGGGCTTGGTCGGGTGTCTGCAGTATATCCCTTGTGTCCGACTCATTGAAGAACTCATCAAATTTGAGGTGAATAATCCCAGTTCTGATGTCCAGAAGCTCTCCTAGGTCATAAGTGACAGTAGCAGCAACATTATGTACAAAACAAGTTAAGAACATGAAAAAAAATTGCATGATTGGTTGAGAGCTGATAAGATGGCAGCCCTACCCTCTGGCAGCATCGTGAAAGTGAGCTTGAGTTAACAATAGATAGATACAGTGCCTTGCGAATGTATTCGGCCCCCTTGAACTTTGCGACCTTTTGCCACATTTCAGGCTTCAAACATAAAGATATAAAATTGTATTTTTTTGTGAAGAATCAACAACAAGTGGAACACAATCATGAAGTGGAACGACATTTATTGGATATTTCAAACTTTTTTAACAAAATCAAAAACTGAAAAATTGGGTGTGCAAAATTATTCAGCCCCTTTACTTTCAGTGCAGCAAACTCTCTCCAGAAGTTCAGTGAGGATCTCTGAATGATCCAATGTTGACCTAAATGACTAATGATGATAAATACAATCCACCTGTGTGTAATCAAGTCTCCGTATAAATGCACCTGCACTGTGATAGTCTCAGAGGTCCGTTAAAAGCGCAGAGAGCATCATGAAGAACAAGGAACACACCAGGTAGGTCCGAGATACTGTTGTGAAGAAGTTTAAAGCCGGATTTGGATACAAAAAGATTTCCCAAGCTTTAAACATCCCAAGGAGCACTGTGCAAGCGATAATATTGAAATGGAAGGAGTATCAGACCACTGCAAATCTACCAAGACCTGGCCGTCCCTCTAAACTTTCAGTTCATACAAGGAGAAGACTGATCAGAGATGCAGCCAAGAGGCCCATGATCACTCTGGATGAACTGCAGAGATCTACAGCTGAGGTGGGAGACTCTGTCCATAGGACAACAATCAGTCGTATATTGCACAAATCTGGCCTTTATGGAAGAGTGGCAAGAAGAAAGCCATTTCTTAAAGATATCCATAAAAAGTGTTGTTTAAAGTTTGCCACAAGCCACCTGGGAGACACACCAAACATGTGGAAGAAGGTGCTCTGGTCAGATGAAACCAAAATTGAACTTTTTGGCAACAATGCAAAATGTTATGTTTGGCGTAAAAGCAACACAGCTCATCACCCTAAACACACCATCCCCACTGTCAAACATGGTGGTGGCAGCATCATGGTTTGGGCCTGCTTTTCTTCAGCAGGGACAGGGAAGATGGTTAAAATTGATGGGAAGATGGATGGAGCCAAATACAGGACCATTCTGGAAGAAAACCTGATGGAGTCTGCAAAAGACCTGAGACTGGGACAGAGATTTGTCTTCCAACAAGACAATGATCCAAAACATAAAGCAAAATCTACAATGGAATGGTTCAAAAATAAACACATCCAGGTGTTAGAATGGCCAAGTCAAAGTCCAGACCTGAATCCAATCGAGAATCTGTGGAAAGAACTGAAAACTGCTGTTCACAAATGCTCTCCATCCAACCTCACTGAGCTCGAGCTGTTTTGCAAGGAGGAATGGGAAAAAATTTCAGTCTCTCGATGTGCAAAACTGATAGAGACATACCCCAAGCGACTTACAGCTGTAATCGCAGCAAAAGGTGGCGCTACAAAGTATTAACTTAAGGGGGCTGAATAATTTTGCACGCCCAATTTTTCAGTTTTTGATTTTGTTAAAAAAGTTTGAAATATCCAATAAATGTCGTTCCACTTCATGATTGTGTCCCACTTGTTGATTCTTCACAAAAAAATACAGTTTTATATCTTTATGTTTGAAGCCTGAAATGTGGCAAAAGGTCGCAAAGTTCAAGGGGGCCGAATACTTTCGCAAGGCACTGTAAGTTGTGGCGAGAGTCTCGACAGTGGAAACATAATTACTTGAGGCAGAACATTGTTTTGAGTTCCTGCATCCCCACTGTGACGAAAGCCAATGGACTTCTAAACCCCTTGATTGTCACTGTTCTGTTCAACTAGTGTTTTTTTCTTCTTAAAAAGTCTGAAGTGGAGCCTGCTTAATTTCCATGTACAATTGTTGACACTAATTTTTGCCCCCCAATGGCGTTCTTGGGCACAGGGACTGTGGTGGTCTACTGGAAATGTAGTTGAATCAAAACATGTTCCACATTATTTCAACCCAAAAATCTCACCTTTTTTATACTCTACTTTTTAGCTAAATCCAATGACATGGTAAAATGTTTTGTTGATTTCACTCTGAATCCACGTAAGTTGACAACTCAGCCAAATGTAAATAAATCAAAACTGACATCTGTGCCCAGTGGGACACCATTCATTAAGACCTTCACCTAGAATAAAATGTTCTCTATTTTGTAGGATTGTATGGTTGTCCTAAATAACAGCTTTCTTGACACCTAAATAAATGACATTTTCGTCAAAGGACAAATATTAACCCCTTTTATTGATTTGTTTTATCAGCCATAGCAGCTTCAAACATTTCTTCACACACACACATAGCTACAGTATGTCTTTAACATCAGTTTCAAGGAAGTTTGGTTTTACAATGACAACGCCAATAAAACAGACATGAACTGCTCTTCGGGCTAGTCACAGGGAGCTCGTAAACGACTCAGCCAGGAAGAAGGGCACACCTCTTCAAACTGTTCTGCAGATGAGGATAGTCAACCCCCCCAGCACTGAACACACCCAGGTCCCACAATGCACTGCTCCTCCATCATTGAGAGGGATACATTCACAGAGCTGGAGTGAGACATGGTGGAGCTCAGAGTGCTAGTCCACACAATCCAGACAGAACAGACCCACAAAACAGACCAGCACAACAACACCCCCACAACAAAACCCGGAGGGCAGAAGGTGGAGATCCACAGCTGTCTGAGAGAGCTGGCTGCACTGCGGACTGAGGTGAGAGAACTTAAGGAGGAGAGGGAGGAACACATGACACAGCAGTGAAGGAGGAGAGGGAGGAACACATGACACAGCTAACAGCAGTGAAGGAGGAGAGAGAGGAACACATGACACAGCTAACAGCAGTGAAGGAGGAGAGAGGAACACATGACACAGCAGTGAAGGAGGAGAGAGAGGAACACATGACACAGCAGTGAAGGAGGAGAGAGAGGAACACATGACACAGCTTACAGCAGTGAAGGAGGAGAGAGAGGAACACATGACACAGCTAACAACAGTGAAGGAAGAGAGAGAGGAACACATGACACAGCTAACAGCAGTGAAGGAGAAGAGAAACACATGACACAGCTAACAGCAGTGAAGGAGGAGAGAGAGGAACACATGACACAGCTAACAGCAGTGAAGGAGGAGAGAGAGGAACACATGACACAGCTAACAGCAGTGAAGGAGGAGAGAGAGGAACACATGACACAGCTAACAGCAGTGAAGGAGAAGAGAAACACATGACACAGCTAACAGCAGTGAAGGAGGAGAGGAGGAACACATGACACAGCTAACAGCAGTGAAGGAGGAGAGAGAGGAACACATGACACAGCTAACAGCAGTGAAGGAGGAGAGAGAGGAACACATGACACAGCTAACAGCAGTGAAGGAGGAGAGAAACACATGACACAGCTTACAGCAGTGAAGGAGGAGAGAGAGGAACACATGACACAGCTTACAGCAGTGAAGGAGGAGAGAGAGGAACACATGACACAGCTTACAGCAGTGAAGAAGGAGAGAGAGGAACACATGACATAGCTAACAGCAGTGGAGGAGAGAGAGGAACACATGACACAGCTAACAGCAGTGAAGAAGGAGAGAGAGGAACACATGACACAGCTAACAGCAGTGAAGGAAGAGAGAAACACATGACACAGCTAACAGCAGTGAAGGAGGAGAGAAACACATGACACAGCTTACAGCAGTGAAGGAGGATAGAGAGGAACACATGACACAGCAGTGAAGGAGGAGAGAGAGGAACACATGACACAGCAGTGAAGGAGGAGAGAGAGGAACACATGACACAGCAGTGAAGGAGGAGAGAGAGGAACACATGACACAGCAGTGAAGGAGGAGAGAGAGGAACACATGACACAGCAGTGAAGGAGGAGAGAGAGGAACACATGGGACAGCTAACAGCAGTGAAGAAGGAGAGAGAGGAACACATGGGACAGCTAACAGCACTGAAGGAGGAGGTGAGAAAGCTGAGGTGTGACAGAGAGCAGGACACTCCCCAGAGAAGTCAGCAGAACAGCCCACCTCAAACCCGGACCACAAATTCAACACCACAATGGAACAGACAAGACCCACCAACTCAACAGACCCCACCCCTCTTAGCAGCCCCCTGTCAGCTTCCCCGATAGCTCTATTGACAATCCCCACACATTCACTGAGGACACACAAAAGCCAGGAATTGTGCTCCTCACTGACTCAAATGGCAAATACATTTAAGAGAATAAACACACAAAGTGGCTAAACTCTGGTCCCCAAACAGCTGTTGTTGTCAGAGGATAAACTACGGTTCCCCAGCCACATTATAATTCACACGGGTACAAACAACCTAGAGGCCCTAGTAGGAAACATGCTCTGCTCACACCTTGAGGAATGGTCCAGGCTTAAATCACACAAAAACAACACTAGACACTATGAAACAAAGATGTTGCTATCTCATCCTGGAATATACAAGGTCTGAGGTCATCTGCCGTTGGCCTAAAGAGCAAGAACCCAGACTTCATAAAATAAACAAGAAATGTTATAGAGGAGATGGACCCACTGGTTTCCCTCTAGGTTACAGAGAGCTGGTAGTCCCATCCACCAATATTAAGAAATGCTATAGATGGAAGGAAAGTAGTGTAGAAACCTACCAAACAGTTAGGCAACAACTAATTCAATCCCTTTTAGACAACTTCCTGGACAAAACATTTCACAGTAATAGTGATGGTGTAAACTTGGCAGTAGAAAGCCTAAACAGTATATTTGACCTCTCAGCTTCCCTATCAAATCAAAACATTTAAAGTTGACAGCCTAAGAAAATTAACAACAATGACAAATGGTTTGATGAAGAATGTAAAAACCTAAGAAAGAAATTGAGAAACCTGTCCAACCAAAACATAGAGACCCCAAAAACCTGAGTCTACGCCTTCACTATGGTACATCACTAAAACAATACAGAATTAAACTTACAAAAAAAGGAATAACACATCAGAAATCAGCTCAATGTAATTGAAGAATCCATAGAATCTAACCACTTCTGGGAATACACTAAAACAACCACAAAGAGTTATCCATCCAAAACAGAGATGTGTGGATAAAACACTTCTCCAATCTTTTTGGCTCTATAACAAAGAACAAACAGCAAAAACATATACATGATCAGCTATTAGAGACTACCATAACCCAGTGGATTTTCCAATTACATTGAATGAACTACTGGACAAAAGACAAACCCTCCAACGTCGGTGTTGATCGTATCCTACATGAATTGGTAGAATATACAGACCACAAATTCCAATTGGCTATACTTAAACTCCTTAACATCATCCTCATCTCTGGCATCTTCCCCAATATTTGGAATCAAAGACTGATAACCCCAATCCACAAAGTGAAGATACATTTGACCCCAATAAATACAGTGGGATGTGCGTCAACAGCAACTGTAACGGTTTTCTGTATGTGAAGTAAAGTCAGACCAAAATGCGGCGTGGCTATTGCGATCCATGTTTAATAAAACAAAGTAAACACGAATCAAATACAATAAACGTAACACGAAAACCGAAACAGCCTACTACTTGTGCAAAGTAACACAGAGAGAGGAACAAGGACAATCACCCACAAACACACAGTGAAACCCAGGCTACCCAAATATGGTTCCCAATCAGAGACAATGACTAACACCTGCCTCTGATTGAGAACCATATCAGGCCAGACATAGAAATAGACAAACAAGACATCCAACATAGAATGCCCACTCAGATCACACCCTGACCAACCAAAACATAGAAACATACAAAGCAAACTATGGTCAGGGTGTGACAGTACCCAAGGTGCGGACTCCTGCCGCAAAACCTGAACCTATAGGGGAGGGTCTGGGTGGGCATCTGTCCGCAGTGGCGGCTCTGGTGCTGGACGTGGCCCCCACTTCACCATAGTCTTAGTCCCCCACCTTGTCCGCTTCCGTGGCCTCCTAGCCACGGCGACCCTACTTAATGACCCCACTGGACAGAGGGGCAGCTCGGGACAGAGGGGCGGAAGCTCGGGACAGAGGGGCGGAAGCTCGGGACAGAGGGGCGGAAGCTCGGGACAGAGGGGCGGAAGCTCGGGACAGAGGGGCGGAAGCTCGGGACAGAGGGGCGGAAGCTCGGGACAGAGGGGCTCTGGCGGTGTGACAGAGATCTTTGCAAACTCTTGGCATTTGCTCAACCAGCTTCACCTGGAATGTTTTTCCAACAGTTCAGAAGGAGTTCCCACAAAGGCTGAACACATGTTGGCTGCCTTTCCTTCACTCTGCAGTCCAACTCGTCCCAATTGGGTTGAGGTCAGGTGAATTCAAGGGCTTTATTGGCATGGGAAACATGTGTTAACATTGCCAAAGCAAGTGAGGTAGACAACATACAAAGTGAATATATAAAGTGAAAAACAACAAAAATTAACAGTAAACATTACACAAACACATAGAAGTTTCAAAACAGTAAAGACATTACAAATGTCATATTATATATATATACAGTGTTTTAACAATGTACAAATGGTTAAAGGACACAAGATAAAATAAATAGCCCTTGGTCAAATAGCCCTTACACAGCATGGAGGTGTGTAGGGTCATTGTCCTGTTGAAAACCAATTACATTCCCACTATGTAACAAAAGATGGTGCCGGAGAGGACGGCTGCCGTCTTATCGGCTATTGACCAACCCTGATATTTTGTTTGTTTTTCTGCATTGTTCGTAACCTGCTTTGTACATAATGTTGCTGCTACCGTCTCTTATGACCGAAAAGAGCATCTGCACATTAGAACTGCAATTACTCACCTAATATTAGACAACAAGTTTTTCTTCAATGATTTGGACGGGAGGGATATACCACAGACACCCGACTAGGCCCAGATCCCCGTCATTCGCTGGAGAAGGAAATTTCAGAGATTTCACAGAAAAAGATCAGGGTGCCTTGTGAGGATCAGGCGACGAGTGGCTAATCTGCCTTTGCCTTCTGTCCTGCTAGCTAACTTTCAATCGCTGGAATCAAATCAAATCAAATTTTATTTGTCACATACACATGGTTAGCAGATGTTAATGCGAGTGTAGCGAAATGCTTGTGCTTCTAGTTCCGACAATGCAGTAATAACGAGCAAGTAATCTAACTAACAATTCCAAAAAAAACTACTGTCATACACAGTGTAAGGGGATAAAGAATATGTACATAAGGATATATGAATGAGTGATGGTACAGAGCAGCATAGGCAAGATACAGTAGATGATATCGAGTACAGTATATACATATGAGATAAGTATGTAAACCAAGTGGCATAGTTAAAGTGGCTAGTGATACATGTATTACATAAGGATGCAGTCGATGATATAGAGTACAGTATCAACGTATGCATATGAGATGAACAATGTAGGGTAAGTAACATTATATAAGGTAGCATTGTTTAAAGTGGCTAGTGATATATTTACATCATTTCCCATCAATTCCCATGATTAAAGTGGCTGGAGTAGAGTCAGTGTCATTGACAGTGTGTTGGCAGTAGCCACTCAATGTTAGTGGTGGCTGTTTAACAGTCTGATGGCCTTGAGATAGAAGCTGTTTTTCAGTCTCTCGGTCCCAGCTTTGATGCACCTGTACTGACCTCGCCTTCTGGATGGCAGCGGGGTGAACAGGCAGTGGCTCGGGTGGTTGATGTCCTTGATGATCTTTATGGCCTTCCTGTAGCATCGGGTGGTGTAGGTGTCCTGGAGGGCAGGTAGTTTGCCCCCGGTGATGCGTTGTGCAGACCTCACTACCCTCTGGAGAGCCTTACGGTTGAGGGCGGTGCAGTTGCCATACCAGGCGGTGATACAGCCCGCCAGGATGCTCTCGATTGTGCATCTGTAGAAGTTTGTGAGTGCTTTTGGTGACAAGCCGAATTTCTTCAGCCTCCTGAGGTTGAAGAGGCGCTGCTGCGCCTTCCTCACGATGCTGTCTGTGTGAGTGGACCAATTCAGTTTGTCTGTGATGTGTATGCCGAGGAACTTAAAACTTGCTACCCTCTCCACTACTGTTCCATCGATGTGGATGGGGGTGTTCCCTCTGCTGTTTCCTGAAGTCCACAATCATCTCCTTAGTTTTGTTGACGTTGAGTGTGAGGTTATTTTCCTGACACCACACTCCGAGGGCCCTCACCTCCTCCCTGTAGGCCGTCTCGTCGTTGTTGGTAATCAAGCCTACCACTGTTGTGTCGTCCGCAAACTTGATGATTGAGTTGGAGGCGTGCATGGCCACGCAGTCGTGGGTGAACAGGGAGTACAGGAGAGGGCTCAGAACGCACCCTTGTGGGGCCCCAGTGTTGAGGATCAGCGGGGAGGAGATGTTGTTGCCTACCCTCACCACCTGGGGGCGGCCCGTCAGGAAGTCCAGTACCCAGTTGCACAGGGCGGGGTCGAGACCCAGGGTCTCGAGCTTGATGACGAGCTTGGAGGGTACTATGGTGTTGAATGCCGAGCTGTAGTCGATGAACAGCATTCTCACATAGGTATTCCTCTTGTCCAGATGGGTTAGGGCAGTGTGCAGTGTGGTTGAGATTGCATCGTCTGTGGACCTATTTGGGCGGTAAGCAAATTGGAGTGGGTCAAGGGTGTCAGGTAGGGTGGAGGTGATATGGTCCTTGACTAGTCTCTCAAAGCACTTCATGATGACGGATGTGAGTGCTACGGGCGGTAGTCGTTTAGCTCAGTTACCTTAGCTTTCTTGGGAACAGGAACAATGGTGGCCCTCTTGAAGCATGTGGGAACAGCAGACTGGTATAGGGATTGATTGAATATGTCCGTAAACACACCGGCCAGCTGGTCTGCGCATGCTCTGAGGGCGCGGCTGGGGATGCCGTCTGGGCCTGCAGCCTTGCGAGGGTTAACACGTTTAAATGTCTTACTCACTTCGGCTGCAGTGAAGGAGAGACCGCATGTTTCCGTTGCAGGCCGTGTCAGTGGCACTGTATTGTCCTCAAAGCGGGCAAAAAGTTATTTAGTCTGCCTGGGAGCAAGACATCCTGGTCCGTGACTGGGCTGGGTTTCTTCCTGTAGTCCGTGATTGACTGTAGACCCTGCCACATACCTCTTGTGTCTGAGCCGTTGAATTGAGATTCTACTTTGTCTCTGTACTGGCGCTTAGCTTGTTTGATAGCCTTGCGGAGGGAATAGCTGCACTGTTTGTATTCAGTCATGTTACCAGACACCTTGCCCTGATTAAAAGCAGTGGTTCGTGCCTTTAGTTTCACACGAATGCTGCCATCAATCCACGGTTTCTGGTTAGGGAATGTTTTAATCGTTGCTATGGGAACGACATCTTCAACGCACGTTCTAATGAACTCGCACACCGTATCAGCGTATTCGTCAATGTTGTTGTCTGACGCAATACGAAACATCTCCCAGTCCACGTGATGGAAGCAGTCTTGGAGTGTGGAGTCAGCTTGGTCGGACCAGCGTTGGACAGACCTCAGCGTGGGAGCTTCTTGTTTTAGTTTCTGTCTGTAGGCAGGGATCAACAAAATGGAGTCGTGGTCAGCTTTTCCGAAAGGGGGCGGGGCAGGGCCTTATATGCGTCGCGGAAGTTAGAGTAACAATGATCCAGGGTCTTTCCACCCCTGGTTGCGCAATCGATATGCTGATAAAATTTAGGGAGTCTTGTTTTCAGATTAGCCTTGTTAAAATCCCCAGCTACAATGAATGCAGCCTCCGGATAAATCGTTTCCAGTTTGCAGAGAGTTAAATAAAGTTTGTTCAGAGCCATCGATGTGTCTGCTTGGGGGGATATATACGGCTGTGATTATAATCGAAGAGAATTCTCTTGGTAGATAATGCGGTCTACATTTGATTGTGAGGAATTCTAAATCAGGTGAACAGAAGGATTTGAGTTCCTGTATGTTTCTTTCATCACACCATGTCACGTTGGCCATAAGACATACGCCCCCGCCCGTCTTCTTACCAGAAAGATGTTTGTTTCTGTCTGCGCGATGCGTGGAGAAACCCGTTGGCTGCACCGCTTCGGATTGCGTCTCTCCAGTGAGCCATGTTTCCGTGAAACAAAGAACGTTACAGTCTCTGATGTCCCTCTGGAATGCTACCCTTGCTCGGATTTCATCAACCTTGTTGTCAAGAGACTGGACATTGGCAAGAAGAATGCTAGGGAGTGGTGCACGATGTGCCCGTCTCCGGAGTCTGACCAGAAGACCGCTTCGTTTCCCTCTTTTTCTGAGTCGTTTTTTTTTTTTTTTGGTCGCTGCATGTGATCCACTCGGTTACACTGGTTGTAAGGCAGAACACAGGATCCGCATCGCGAAAAACATATTCTTGGTCGTACTGATGGTGAGTTGACGCTGATCTTATATTCAGTAGTTCTTCTCGGCTGTATGTAAAGAAACCTAAGATGACCTGGGGTACTAGTGTAAGAAATAACACGTAAAAAAACAAAAAACTGCATAGTTTCCTAGGAACGCGAAGCGAGGCGGCCATCTCTGTCGGCGCCGGAAGTACAAAAAATAAATGGGACAAACTGAAAGCCCTTATAACCTACCAACGGGACATTAAAAACTGTAATATCTTATGATTCACTGAGTTGTGGCTGAACGACGACATTATGAACATACAGCTGGCGGGTTATACACTCTATCGGCAGGATAGGACAGCAGCCTCTGGTAAGACATGGGGCGGGGGACTATCCATATATGTAAACAACAGCTGGTATATGATATCTAAGGAAGTCTCAAGGTAATGCTCGCCTGAGGTAGAGTACCTCATGATAAGTTGTAGACCACATAATCTACCTATAGAGTTTTCATCAGTATTTTTTGTAGCTGTCTACATAACTCTGTCATGATGTGGCCATTTTTGTGGTGAAGGTCATGGCTTTCCCCTCTCTCACTCTCTCCTACACCAAAGTCCTGTTATCTCAGGTTGTGAATTCCTGGTAGAGACTCTGTCCCCTTTTCCATGCAGAGAGAGAGACCACAGAGTGAACAAAGGATTTCACGTGGCCGAACTCCTAAATCCCCGAAATGGGGGAATGAAATAATATGTCCACTTGTGAGAATGTGGGAATGGTCCGTTTGCACTTAAGGGACAGTTATGTTGAAAGTGTTTCATTTGGTGACCTCATGAAGGACAGGAAACACACATAACTATATCTCTGAATGAGTACATTTCTCAATTATGGTGTTTACATGTAATTCTATGTATAAAATGAAAGAGTAAAGATAAAACTATTTAGGAAATGATGTAATGTGATGTTAACCTTTAATTTTGAGATACATTTATTCCCTGTAAAGTTTAACTAGTCGGCAGCCACGCCCCGGTGAGCACAGACATGATCTGGCGTCACGGAACCACCCTTTTCTATTGTTACGAATAAAACCGAAACTATTCTATTCTGAGAACAACGGAAGCCTGATGTATCCATTACAATAGACACTATCAAGAGCTGCCAGTGGAGCTAACACCAGAAGTTACCAGCATGTACATACTCCAACTAGAAGCCATGGATAACAGGCAACATTTGCACTGATCTAAAGGGTAGAGCTGCTGCTTTCAAGGAGCGGGACAATAACCCAGATGCGTATTAGAAATCCCGCTATGCCCTCCAACGTACCATCAAACAGGCAAAGTGTCAATACAGGAATAAGATCGAATCGTACTACACCGGCTCTGACACTTGTCGGATGTGGCAGGGCTTGCAAACTATTACAGACTACAAAGGGAAGCAGAGCCGAGAGCTGCCCAGTGACACGAGCCTACCAGACGAAGCAAGTAACACTGAAAGATGCATGAGAGCGTCAGCTGTTCTGGACGACTGTGTGATCACTCTCTCTGCAGTCAATGTGAGCAAGACCTTTAAACAGGTCAAAATTCACAGGGCCGAGAGGGCAAGAAGGATTACCAGGACGTGTACTCCGAGCATACGCTGACCAACTGGCAAGTGTCTTCACTGACATTTTCAACCTCTCCCTGTCTGAGTCTGTAATACCAACATGTTTCAAGTAGACCACCATAATCCCTGTGCCAGAACACCAAGGTAACCTGCCTAAATGACTACCGACCTGTAGCACTCACGTCTGTAGCCATGAAATGCTTTGAAAGGCTGGTCATGGCTCACATCAACACCATTATCCCAGAAACCCTAGACCCACTCCAATTTGCATACCACACTAACAGATCTGCAGATGATGTAATCTCTATTGCACTCCACACTGCCCTTTCACACCTGGACAAAAGGAACACCTATGTGAGAACACAATTCATTGACTACAGCTCAGCGTTCAACACCATAGTGCCCTCAAAGCTCATCACTAAACTAAGGACCCTGGGACTAAACACCTCCCTCTGCACTGGAAGGGCTGCCCCCAGGTGGTAAGGGTAGGTAACAACACATCCGCCACGCTGATACTCAACACGGGGGCCCCTCAGATGTGCGTGCTTAGTTCCCTCCTGTACTCCCTGTTCACTCATAACTGCATGGCCAGACACAACTCCCAAACCATCATTATGTTTGCTGATGACAAAACAGTGGTAGGCCTGATCACCAACAAAGATGAGACAGCCTATAGGGAGGAGGTCAGAGACCTGACCTTGTGGTGCAAGGACAACAGCATCTCCCTCAACGTGATCAGGACGAAGGAGATGATTGTGAACTACAGTAAATGGAAGACCGGGCACGCCCCCATTCTCGTTGACGGACCTGTCGTGTCATTAGTATCATTAACCATTTCCAGCCGTGTAGCCAATGCTCCACGTGGTATGGTTAGGAATTCAAAAATCATTAGCTTACACCGGGGTTTGTGGGTTCTGATGTGAATTTCCTCAGGAGAGGGTTTTATTCGTAACAATATAAAACGTGGTTCCATGACGCCAGATTATGTCTGTGCTCATGGGGGCGTGGCCACTGACTCGTTAAATTTTACAGGAATACAATTATATCAAATTAAAGGTTAACCTCACATGTCATAATTTCACAAATAGTTTCATCTTTACTCATTCATTTTATACAATAATTAGCAGGCTTCTCCACTGACCATTTACACATTCTCCAAAATAGGAATATTGTTCCATTCCCAAATTCTGGGGATTTAGGAGTTCGGCCAAGTGAGGTCCTTTGTTCACTCTGTGGTCTCTCTCTCTGCATGACCGGGAGGAGAGTCTCCGCCATGAATTTATGGTCTGAGATAACAGAACCTGGGTGTAGGAGAGAGTGAGAGAGAGGGGGAAGCCACAATCTACACCCAGTAAGGGCCACGTCATGACAGGACTGTAGTGGAGAAGATTGAGCGCTTCAAGTTCCTTTGCGTCCACTTCACCAACAAACTAACATGGTCCAAGCACCAAGACAGTTGTGAAGAGGGCACGACAAAACCTATTCTCCCTCCGGAGACCGACAAGAGTTGGCATTGGTCCTCAGATCCTCAAAATGTTTTACAGCTGCAACATTGAGAGCATCCTGACTGGTTGCATCATCGCCTGGTATGGCAACTGCTCGGCCTCCGACCGCAAGGCGATACAGAGGGTAATGCGTACTGCCCAGTACACCACCGGGGCCAAGCTTCCTGCCATCCAGGACCTCTATATCAGACGGTGTCAGAGGAAGGCCATAAAAATTGTCAAAGGCTCCAGCCACCCTAGTCATAGACTATTCTCTCTTCTACCGCATGGCAAGCGGTACCGGAACACCAAGTCTAAGTCCAAGAGGCTTCTAAACAGCTTCTACCCCAAGCCATAAGTGTTACGGTTTTCTTCCGTCGAAAGAGAGTCGGACCAAAATGCAGCGTGGTAAGTTAGATATATGTTTAATAGCTTAGAAAAAAACGAACACAACAAAAACGTAACGTGAAAACCTAAACAGTCTATCTTGTGCTAACACACACAGAGACATGAACAATCACCCACAAAACACTCAAAGAATATGGCTGCCTAAATATGGTCCCCAATCAGAGACAACGAGAATCACCTGCCTCTGATTGAGAACCACCTCAGGCAACCATAGACTTCGCTAGAACACCCCACTAAGCCACAATCCCAAAACCTACGAAAAACCCCCATACATAAACACAACACAAAATAAACCCATGTCACACCCTGACCAAATAAATAAAGAAAACACTAAATACTAAGACCAGGGCGTGAGCATAAGACTCCTGAACAGCTCATCAATTGGCTACCCAGACTATTTGCATTGCACCCCCCCCCCTTCTATGCTGCTGCCACTCTCTGTTTGATCTATGCATAGTCAGTCTACCTACAAGTACGTATTACCTCAATTACCTCGACACCGGTTCCCCCGCACATTGACTCTGTACTGGTACCCCTTGTATATAGCCCCGCTATTGTTATTTACTGCTGCTCTTTAATTATTTGTTGTTCTTATCTCTTACTTTTTTTATAGGTATTTTCTTAAAACTGCATTGTTGGTTAAGTGCTTGTAAGTAAGCATTTCACTGTAAGTGTACCTGTTGTATTCAGCGCATGTGACAAATAAAATGTGATTTGATAAAAGCAAACCAGATGGGATGGTTTGCACCCCCACACCATCACACTTCCTCCATGTTTCACGTGGGAACCACACATGCAGAGATAATCTGTTCACCGGTCTAATGTCCTTTGCTCGGGTTTCTTGGCCCTGAGGTGCAGATAACTTCCTATGGCGGTCCTCATGAGAGCTAGTTTTATCATAACGCTTGATGCTTTCAAAGTTCTTGACATTTTCAGGATTGACTGTCCTTCATGTCTTGAAGTAATTATGGACTGACATTTTCCTTTGCTTATTTAAGCTGTTCTTGCCATAATATTGACTTGGTCTTCTACCAAATAGGGTTATCTTCTGTGTACCACCCATACCTTGTCACAACACATCCGATTGGCTCAAATGCATTAAGAAGGAAAGAAATTCCACAAATTAACTTTTAACAAGACACACCTGTTCATTTAGATGCATTCCAGGTGACTACCTCATGAATCTGGTTGATAGCATGCTAAGAGTGTGCAAAGCTGTCATCAAGGCAAAGGGTGGCTACTTAGAAGAATCTCAAATATGAAACATTTGTTTAACACTTTTTGGGTTACTACATGATTCCATATGTGTTATTTCATAGTTTTGATGTCTTCACTATTATTCTACAATGTAGAAAATAGTAAAAATAAAGAAAAACCCTTGAATGAGTAGGTGTATCAGAACTTTTGACTGGTACTGCATATCAACGAATTGGCGAGGGCACTAGAACAGTCTTCAGCACCCGGCCTCACCCTACTAGAATCTGAAGTCAAATGACTACTGTTTGTGATGATCTGGTGCTTCTGTCCCCAACCAAGGAGGGCCTACAGCAGCATCTAGATCTTCTGCACAGATTCTGTCAGGCCTGGGCCCTGACAGTAAATCTCAGTAAAACAAAAATAATAATGTTCCAAAATAAAAAGTCCAGTTGCCAGGACCACAAATACAAATTCCATCTGGACACCGTTGCCCTAGAGCACACAAAAACTATACATACCACGGCCTAAACATCAGCGCCACAGGTAACTTCCAGAAAGCTGTGAATGATCTGAGAGACAAGGCAAGAAGGGCCTTCTCAGGCATCAAAAGGAATAACATTCCACATACCAATTAGGATCTGGCAAAAAACATCCTTGAAACAGGTATAGAACCCCTTCATGGTTGTGAGGTCTGGGGTCTGCTCACCATCCAAGAATTCACAAAATGGGACAAACACCAAATTGAGCCTGCATGCAGAGATGGTTGTCCTTCTGGAAGGTTCTCCCATTTCCATAGAGGAACTCTACAGCTTCCATTGAAGATTGACGGAGGCCACTGAGTTCTTGTGGACCTTCAATGCTGCAGAAATGTTTTGGTACCCTTCCCCAGATCTGTGCCTCGACACAATCCTGTCTCAGTTTTACGGATAATTCCTTCAACCTCATGGCTTGGTTTTTGCTCTGACATACACTGTCAACTGTGGGACCTTACATAGACAGGTGTGTGCCTTTTCAAATCATGTCCAATCAACTGAATTTACCACAGGTAGAGTCCACTCAAGTTATAGAAACATTTCAAGGATGATCAATGGAAACATGATGCACCTGAGCTCAATTCTGAGTAGCAACGCAAAGCGTCTGAATACTTATGTAGATAAGGAATTTCTATTTTTAATTTTCAAAAAATAAAAATAAACTGTTTTTGCATTGTTATAATGGAGTATTGTGTGTAGGCTTTGAAATACATCCACAGGTACACCTCCAATTGACTCAAATGACTCAATTAGCCTATCAGAAGCATCTAAAGCCATGACATAATTTTCTGGAATTTTCCAAGCTGTTTAAAGACACAGTCAACTTAGTGTATGTAAACCTCTGACCCATTGGAATTGTGATACAGTGAATTATAAATTAAATCATCTGTCTGTTAACAATTGTTAAATTACTTGTGTCATGCACAAAGTAGATGTCCTAACAGACTTGCCAAAACTGTAGTTTGTTAACAAGAAATTTGTGGAGTGTTTGAAAAATGAGTTTTAATGATTCCAACCTAAGTGTATGTAAACTTCCGACTTCAACTGTAGATAATATTTGACTTGGATGATAGCGTAAGTCCTTATCCTAGCATTAGCACCCCATGATGTTAAACAGCAAATATCTCATCCGCTTCATCTTCTCTCTCTCCCCCTCAACCCTAGAGACACTACATGCATCCCAAATGACACCCTATTTCCTCTATAGTGCACTACTTTTGACTAGAGTACCATAGATCCTGGTCAAAAGTAGCACACTATATAGGGAATAGGGTGCCATTTGAGACACAACTACGTTGTAAAAACCCACGGTGGTCGGTCGGTTGGCTTGTTACAAATATCATCCATTCCTGCAGAAAGTCTTTGTCAGGCTGGGCTTGATGGTTGTCAGGCTCTCCCTGCTTGCGTCCTAAATGGAAATCTGTTCCCTTTATAGTTTGCTGCTTTTGCTCAGGGCCCATAACGCTCTGGTCCAAAGTAGTGCGCTGTATAGATAATAGGGTTCTATTTGGGAAAGAACCACAGCCATTCTGAGGGAGATAAAGTGTCAACTATCTCTCTAGGTGGCTAATAGAGCAACCCGGTAGTCCTTCCTCTTCTACTCTTAATTTGGGGTATTTGCATAGGGGCAATCTGACATGGTCATTCACAGTAGCTACAGTCCAAATTCATTTCCACACAGCTTCTGTCACAGGAGGCTCCAACAGGGAGCTTCTGCTGTAGCAGGCTACTCTCTGTCGCTCTCTCTGATTCTCATTCATTATTGTATATCTGCTCTGAGACATTCAAGACAGAGAGAAAAATGGGAAGATTATAATTGTTATGCCTCCATGAACAAAAATAAAATGGTGTCTGTCTCTCTGTCTACACTATACAGACAAACTCATTCAATGGAATGCCATACGTGTCTGCGGGTTTTTCGCTATTCCCTTGTCCTTGATTGAAGAATTAAGGTCACTGATTTGTAAGGAACTCCCCTCACCTGTAGGTCTTAATTTAAAGGAAAACCAAAAACCAGCAGACACTAGGCCCTCCATGGATTGGGTTTGACAGCCTTGCTATACAGCTTACTGTATGTGCTGTATGTTAATTAGTTTTAAGTGGATATGAAGATTCCTTTTTGTTTAGAGGGCCTAGGGGCATCTGACCAATTGCTCTCTCTGTCCCTGGAGAAAATGTTAGTACCGTTGAAACTAAAAGCTGGGTTCTCTACTTGATTTGGCAGTAACACGTACACACACATGCACAGACACAATCACTGACACAAGCAAACACACACACAGAGCCTCTCGGACAGCTATGGGTCATCAGTAGGTCAGCTTGATGTGATTCCTGTCTGGAGTTAACGACTCCCCTCACCTTACTTTCAAAATGGACAGATCACACATCCATGTTTCTCTCTGTGTGTACTCTAGTCTGGTGCATATCTGACTATCTGTAAGCCGATGGGGGGGATTAAATCATTTATGGAATAAATCGTTTATGAAATCATGAACTGAGCTGATGCTGCTAGATATTCCTCAGTCGTTGGCATCCTTTTCTCTACATAGTACACACATTTTTACCAGGGCCCATAGGATGCCATTTTGGATCTTGAGAGCTGAAGTCTATTCTCACTGGTACTTAACTGATAAACTGACGTCAATAACAAAGCAGAAATTCTGATATGATCACTCGATCTGCCCATTAAAGGCCTTACTGAATGAGAATTGACAAAAAAAAAAATAGACAATAGCTTTTGCATTATGTTTTAAGAGAAAACAAAGAAGAACAAAGTATAATTTTAACCACTCCTGTATGTGAAAACCTAAACTAGCCAGTCTCCCATGGAGCCATATAGAGATATCCCTATCAGGCATGGAAGATGATAACCCTCCCACTCTCCCTAATCACACTTAATCAATGGAGCTGATCTTTGCATATGGCCGCTTGCTGGGTGATTAAAGCCAAGTCTCAACACAGAGGGATTGTGAGGGAGTGTGAGGGAGGGAGGGATTGTGAGGGAGGATGGGAGGGAGGGATTGTGATGGAGGGATTGTGAGGGAGGGAGCGTGACAGAGGGAGGGAATGTGAGGGTGGGAGCATGAGGGAGGGAGGGAGGGAGGGAGGGTAGAGAAAAAGCCATCCAGATGGGGAGGAGAACAGGACGACCTCCCACTGTTATAATGCCACAGTCGTTTCCATGTCTACTGCTTAGTGTTCCAAAACACAGAGGGACCTCATACTGCTATGGACAGAGGATTCACAGGTAATGGTTTGTTATCTGTAGCATGCATCTTACAATGATCCTCTGTTCTATTCAGGTGTGATGTGTGACATTAACCGAGGTAGAAGAAGAGACGAATGTAGTTATGAAAGTTTAATCAGCAAGGCTGGTCTGAATGGATTGTCATTTCTTTCATCTAGTAAACTCTATTTTTCAAATCGGTTCCTATCTCACTCATCAGCAAAGCAGGTTTTTATAAGCTAGTGTCTATCACGCTACCTCATCACCATAGCTGGTATTTATAGGGTAGCGGTTTTGTTACCTCATCAGCATAGCAGATATGGTAATGTTGTTAACGTTACCTCATCAGCATAGCAGATATGGTAATGTTGTTAACGTTACCTCATCAGCATAGCAGATATGGTCATGTTGTTAATGTTATCACATCAGCATAGCAGATATGGTAATGTTGTTAACGTTACCTCATCAGCAACGGCATTGGTATGGTAGTGTTAGTAATGTTACGTCTCTCCTCTTCACCATTAGCAAGCAGAGGGAATGTCATTCACCTATTAACTTCAGCCAATGAGCATGGCACACTAAGGCATCTCCATCATGCTTTCTGATTAACCTATGGGTTCACTTGTGCAATAATCACTTCCCTTTCTGTCAACCAATGGGCATCAATCTAAGGGAGTATTTATGTCCTTCTCTCTCACTTTATTTTGCAGCAATAGTCTTCCAACGACCTTTCTCCTCCCCACCACCACCAGCATAATAACCTGAAGGCCTGCCATCGGAACCCCGTTCTCCAAGCGGGGGAGTTTCGATGCCAACTGCCCAGCAAAGGGCAACCTGTCATCAGCATCTGGCTGTGAGGAGAATTTCTCGGAGACGAGGCCTACCCCAAACTATTCAATACAATTCCATATTGTATTTTGTCTGATGTCATTCAGTTAAGGCTGTACTCAATTGAACAAAAATCCTGGTCGCAAAAAGCTTAGTAGGAAGGTAAGGAGAGAGAGAGAGAGCGCGAGAGCGAGAGAGAGAGAAATATGAGAGGGTTTATGTGATTGTCTTATAATTGCCTTACATTATTTTTGTTAACAGGACTTTTGTTAATAATACCACCATAGACAATGGGTTAGAGAAGTCAGATATGGGTTGTTTGCAGGCCGAACGGTATGTTCTGTATGTGTTCGGAACTCGATTGTAAGGGTTTTCGTCTTCCTCCTCTCATGAGGAGGAGTAGTAGGAAGGATTGGAGGACCAATGCGCAGCGTGGTAAGTGTTCATTATATTTATTTATAAATCAGAACACTAAATAATAAAACAACAAAGAGAATGAAATGAAACCAAAACAGTCCTGTACGGTGCATACATAAAACACAGAACAGAAAATAATCACCCACGAAACACAATAGAAAGCAGGCTACCTAAATATGGTTCTCAATCAGGGACAACGATTGACAGCTGCCTCTGATTGAGAACCATACCAGGCCAAACACAGAAATAGCAAATCATAGAAAAACTAACATAGACAACCCACCCAACTCACGCCCTGACCATACTAAAACAAAGACATAATAAAATAACTAAGGTCAGAACGTGACATCGATACTGTGAAGTAGGCAGGCCGTTAGCAATTCACACTACATTCCTTCTAAACCTAACCATGATCCCTGAGTGCCTTTCCCTGGACTCTCTCCCAAAAAATACACAGTACCAGGCAAAAGTTTGGACACACCTACTCATTCAAGGTTTTTTTTTTTTTTTTTAACTATTTTATACATTGTAGAATAATAAGACATCAAAACTTTTAGTAACCAAAAAAGTGCTAAACAAATCTAAATATATTTTTGATTTTAGATTCGTCAAAGTAGCCACCCTTTGCCTTGACAGCTTTGCACATTCTTGACATTCTCTCAACCAGATTAAACTGGAATAATTTTCCAACAGTCTTGAAGTAGTTCCCACATATACTGAGGACATGTTGGCTGCTTTTCCTTCACTGTGTGGTCTAGCACATCCCAAACCATCTCAATTGGGTTGAGGTTGGGTGATTGTTGAGGCCAGGCCATTGGATGCAGCACTCTACTTCTTTGTCAAATAGCCCTTACACAGCCTGGAGGTGGGTTGGGTCATTGTCCTGTTGAAAAACAAATTATAGTCCCACTAAGCGCAAGCCAGATGGGATGGCGTATCGCTGCAGAATGCTGTGGTAGCCATGCTGGTTAAGTGTGCCTTGATTTCTAAGTAAATCACAGATAGTGTCACCAGAAAAGCACCCCCACTCCATCACACCTCCTCCTCCATGCTTCACGTTGGGAACTACGCAAGCGGAGATCATCCGTTCACCTACTCTGCGTCTAACAAACACACGGTGTCTGGAACCAAAAATCTCACATTTGGACACATCAGACCAAAGGACAGATTTACAGTGGTCTAATGTATATTTGCTCATGTTTCTTGACCCAAGCAAGTTTCTTCTTATTATTGGTGTCCTTTAGTAGTGGTTTCTTTGCAGCAATTCAACCATGAAGGCCTGATTCATGCAGTTTCCTCTGAACAGTTGGTGTTGAGATGTGTCTGTTACTTAAACTCTGAAAAGCATTTATTTGGGTTGCAATTTCTGAGGGTGGTAACTCTAATCAACTTATCCTCTGCAGCAGAGGTAACTCTGGGTCTTCCTTTCCTGTGGCGGTCCTCATGAGAAGCAGTTTCATCATAGCGCTTTATGGTTTTTGCGACTGTGCTTGATGAAACTTTCAAAGTTCTTGAAATGTTCCGTATTGACTGACCTTCATGTTTTAACCCTTGTGATCTCTTAAAGGTCAAAAATGACCCGCCACTATGTTTAACAGCATAGAAACCCCCTCAATATTACAACAAGTGACACATTGCCTTTGTTCACATTTTCATGAAAGCTGTACACCACCAGGGTACAAAGACTGTCTTAGGGTAATTTTTTGACCAGGCGTTATAAAATAATTTATACACCACAAAGCCATGAAGACACAGACACACACACACACACACACACATACACACACACACACACACACACACACAATGAGAAATTGAGATACTTTGTGCTACTGATTGAACTAAAAAAACAGAAACTTTTTTGTGCATGTGCAGTATCTCCCCTCCATGACCTCACACATGACTCAAGTTTACAGACAAAATAAACAAAATTTCAGACAAAATAAACGTTTCTTGAATGCATTGTTTAATAATGGGGAATGCAGTCAGAGGCTATACAGGTGCTGCAGATAACAGTCCCCCCAGTTCTCTCTTTGCTGAAGCCATGAGTGCACATTTCAGTGCCCAACAGGTCGTATATCTGAACGAGGGGACGAGGGGTCAATATGATAATCAGGGGGAAACTGTAACCTATAACATACCTCGTTCAGTCTCCACGGGACTTTAAATGGCCCCACAAACCGCGGACCCAGCTTCCGGCAGGGTAGGCGAAGGGGCAGGTTTCGTGTCGAGAACCAGACTCAGTCTCCCGGTGCATACACCGGGGCCTCACTGCGGTGGCGGTTGCCGCTCGCCTTCTGTTGCCTGATGGCCCGTTGCAGGCGTACATGGGCAGCGTCCCAGGTTTCCTCCTAGCACCGAAACCATTCATCCACCGCAGGTGCCTCGATCTGGCTCTATGCCCTCCAGACCCTTGATGTGAACTGGGAACCTCGATCAGACACTATATCCTCAGGCACCCCATATTGCCGGAAGACGTGTGTAAACAGGGCCTCTGCAGTCTGTAGGGCCGTAGGGAGACCTGGCAAAGGAATGAGACGGCACGACTTAGAAAACCAATCCACAACAACCCTAATCGTGGTGTTTCTTTGTGACGGAGGGAGATCCGTCATTAAATCCACCGATAGGTGTGATCATGGCCATTGTGGAATGGGTAGGGGTTGTAATTTCCCTCTGAGCAAGTGTCTAGGTGCCTTGCACTGGGCGCACACTGAGCAGAAGGAATCAAATCAAATCAAATGTTATGATGTGGGATAACGGGACCCTCACGTCCTTAGCTATAGTGGACCAGCAGTACTTCCCACAAAGACAGTGCACTGTCCGATCGATGCCAGGATGACCAGAGAAGGTGACGTATGAGCCCAACAGATAAATCGATCACGAACATCAGACGGAACGTACCTATGTCCAACTGGACACTGGGTGGGAGTGGGCTCCGTACGTAACGCCCGCTCGATGTCCGCGTCAACCTCCCATACCACCGGTGCCACCAAGCAAGAAGCCGGAAGTATGGGAGTGGGATCCGTGGACCGCTCCTCTCTGTCATACATCCGAGACAGTTCATCTGCCTTAGCATTCTGGGAACCTGGTCTGTAGGATAGAGTGACACACAAAACGGGTGAAAAACATGGCCCACCTTGCCTGGTAAGGATTCATTCTCCTCGCCGCCCGGATGTACTCCAGATTGCGGTGGTCAGTCGAAATGAAAAAAGGGTGTGTAGCCCCCTCAAGCCAATGCCTCCATGCTTTCAGAGCTGCGACAACAGCCAACAGCTGCCGTTATCCCACATCATACTTTTGCTCCGCCGGGCTGAGCTTCTTCGAAAAGAAAGCACAGAGGCGAGTTTAGGTGGCGTACCCGAGCGCTGAGGCAGCACAGCTCCTATCCCAGCCTCGGACGTGTCCACCTCTACTATGAACGCTAAGGAGGGATCAGGATGAGCCAACACAGGAGTCAAGGTAAACAGAGCCTTCAGGTGACCAAAAGCCCTGTCCGCCCTAGCTGACCACTGCAGTTGCACAGGTCCCCCTTCAGCAAAGAGGTAATGAGAGCCGCTACCTGACCAAAGCCCCAGATAAACCTCCGGTAGTAGTTGGAAAACCCTAAGAACCGCTGCACCTCCTTTACCGTGGTTGGAGTCAGCCAATTACGCACGGCTGAAATGCGGTCACTCTCCATCTCCACCCCTGACTCGGACAGGCGGTACCCTAGGAAGGAGACGGACTGTTGGAAGAACAGACATTTCTCAGTCTTAACATACAGGTCATGCTCCAACAGTCGACCAAGCACCTTGTGCACCAGAGACACATGCTCGGCGTGTGTAGCGGAGTATATTAGAATGTCATCTACATACACCACTACACCTTGCCTGTGCAAGTCCCTGAAAATCTCATCTACAAAGGATTGGAAGATGGATGGAGCATTCATCAACCAGTACGGCATGACGAGGTACTCATAGTGCCCAGAGGTGATACTAAATGCCGACTTCCACTCATCCCCCTCCCTGATACGCACCAGGTTGTAAGCACTCCTGAGATCCAATTTGGTGAAGAAGCGCGCCCCATGCAATGACTAGGTCACACTGGCTATGAGAGGCAGAGGGTAACTGTACTTCACCGTGATCTGATTTAACTTTTTAAATCAGGGGCAGGGGCAGTATTGAGTAGCTTGGATGAAAAGGTGCCCATTGTAAACGGTCAGCTCCTCAGTCTCAGTTGCTAATATATGCATATTATTATTAGTATTTGATAGAAAACACTCTGAAGTTTCTAAAACTGTTTGAATTATGTCTGTGAGTATAACAGAAGTCATATTGCAGGCAAAAGCCTGAGAAATTCCACTTCCTGTTTGGATTTTTTCTGGGGGTGGCATTCAACCTAGCTCTCATTGAAATTACAGTGAGATATGGATGCGTTTTCACTTCCTACGCCTTCCACTAGATGTCAACAGTCAATAGAACTTTGTCTGATGACTCTAATGTAAAGGGGGGTCGAATGAGACAGGAAATAGTCACCACTGCTACGAGTTGACCATGCTTTCACTGTGCACGTTCACAAGGGAAGGACCTAAGTTCCACCGCTCATTTGAAGTCATTCTAATTCTCCGGTTAGAACGTTATTGTCTGTAAACAACACTCTAAAGATTGATTCAGTACATCGTTTGACATGTTTCTACTGACTGTTACGGAACTTTTGGACATTTCATCACATTATAGTTGACGCGCTTTGTGACTTTGGAATTGTTTACCAAACGCGCTAACCAAAGTAGCTAATTGGACATAAATAACGGACATTATTAAACAAATCAAGCATTTATTGTGGACCTGGGATTCCTAGGACTGCATTCTGATGAAGTTCACCAAAGGTAAGGAAACATTTATCATGTATTTTCTGGTTTCTGTTGACTCCAACATGGAGGCTAATTTTTCTATTGTTCTGAGCGCCGTCTCAGATTATTGCATGGGTTTCTTTTTCTGTAAAGTTTTTTTGAAATCTGACACAGCGGTTGCATTAAGGAGAGGTATATCTATAATTCCATGTGTATAACTTCTATTATCATCTACACTTATGATGAGTATTTCTGTTGAAACGATGTGGCAATGCAAAATCACTTGATGTGAATGGAATGCTCCAATGTAAACTCCGATTTTGTGATATAAATATGAACTTTATCAAACAAAACATGCATGTATTGTGTAACATGAAGTCCTATGAGTGTCATCTGATGAAGATTATCAAAGGTTAGTGATTCATGTTATCTCTATATGTGCTTTTTCTCTCTCTCTCTTTGACTGGTAACATTGGCTGTGTATTTTGGTGAGTTGTTGGTGACCTAACATAATCGTTTGTGGTGCTTTCCCCGTATATCCTATTTGAAATCGGACACTGTGGTGGGATTAACAACAAGACTACCTTGAAAACGATATAAGATACATGTATGTTTGAGGAATTTTAATTATGAGATTTCTGTTCTTTTGAATATGGTGCCCTGTACTATCACTGGTTGTTGTTATATCGCTCACGGTAATGGGATATCAGCCATAAGAAGTTAAACCTCTACAGTCAATGCACGTGTGTAAACCTCCATCCTTCTTCTTCACAAAAAATAAACTTGAGGAGGCAGGTGAGGTGGAAGGCCGAATGTATCCATGTCCTAGAGATTCGGCGACATATGTTTCCATAGCCGCCGTCTCCTCCTGTGACAGAGGATACACGTGACTCCTGGGAAGTGCTGCGTCTACCAGGAGATTTATCGCACAATCCCCCCTTCGATAGGCTGGTAGTTGAGTTGCCTTCTTTTTACAGAAGGTGAGGGCAAAATCTGCATTTTCAGGGGGGTGCATTGTGGAGACCTGGTTTGGACTTTCCACCGTAGTTGCACCTATGGAAACACCTATACACCTCCCTGAACACTGACGTGACCATCCCTTAGAGCCCTCTGTTGCCACGAAATATTGGGGTCACGATGGGCCAACCAGGGAAATCCCAACACCACAAGAAACGCAGGAGAGTCTAATTCTCTCCTCATGACCCTCCTGCGTTATCATACATAGTGGAGCTGTGACCGCCCTAATCATACCCGACCCTAAAGGACAACTATCTACGGAACGTACAGGGAAGGGCACATAAACAGGAACAATAGAGATCCCTAATCTACGAGCAAATTAACTTTCAATAAATTTCCCAGCTGCGTCTGACTCCACTAGCGCCTTATCCTCTCTAGGGTAGGGGGCAGCATTCACAAAGGCATTTTGGATGAAAAGCATGCCCAAATTAAACAGCCTGCTACTCGGGCCCAGAATATATGATATGCATATAACTGGTCGATTTGGATAGAAAACACTCTAAAGTTTCCAAACTGTTAACATAGTGTCTGTAAATGGAACACAACCGGCAGGCAAAAACCTGAGAATTTGGCAGGCGAAAACCTGAGAAAATCCATACAGGAAGTTTTTTGTTTGTTGGTTTTGTAGTTTTCTATTCAATGCCATTACAGTATCCATTGACTTAGGACTCAATTTGCAGTTGCTATGCCATCCACTAGATGTCAACAGTCTTTAGAAATTGTTTCAGGCTTGTATTCTTATAAATGGGGGAGTAAGACCAGTCTGAATGAGTGGATACTGACGTGTCACAGAGCTTTTTCATGCGCAATCCCGAGAGAGTGCATTTCTTGTTTACCTTTTATATTGACGTTATTGTCCGGTTGAAATATTATAGATCATTTAGGCTAAAAAACAACCTGAGGCTTGAATTTAAACATCGTTTGACATGTTTCTATGAACTTTACGGATACAATTTGGATTTTTTTTTTCTGCCTGTTTTGATGGGTTTGAGCCTGTGGATTACTGAAGAAAACACGAACAAAACTGAGTTTTTTGGCTATAAAGAGACTTCATCAAACAAAAGGAACATTTATTGAGTAAATTAATGTCTTCTGAGTGCCACCATATGAAGATCATCAAAGGTAAGGGATTAATCTTATCTCTATTTATGAGTTTTGTAACGCTTCTGCTTGGCTGGTTACTGTTTGTAATAATTTGTCAACTGGGCTGTGTTCTGGGCTAGGTATGCTTTTGCCGAAAATCATTTTATAAATCTGACACTGTGGTTGGATTAACAAGTAGTTAATCTTTAAACCTATGTAAAATATGTTTTGTTTTCTGAATTTTTATAATGAGCATTTCTGTATTTGAATTTGGCGCTCTGCAACCTCACTGGATGTTGGCCACATACCCTAGAGAGGTTATGCTGGGAATGCGGGGAAAACTCAGGAAATTCTATAGACATATATACATGTGCGCAACAGGAAGCTCTGGGTGAGTTGGGTGCATACTCACCTGATATGATCCACCAATGCCCTGCCTGCTGCCTCGACTTCCTGCTTCCTGGGGAACCTCTCCAGCACCGACCAGCCGTGTGTCCTCTGTGGCCACAGGTAATGCAGGAAACATCCCCCCCCCGGTCACCCAATGAGCAGCACCTCCAAGCTCCATAGGTGTAGGATCGAAGGTGCTGGGGGATGGAATGGATGGACCCCGATCCGGACATCCGTGGGTGGCCAACAGGTTATCCAGCCAGATGAATAAATCCACCAGCTGGTCGAGGGTAAGGGTGGTGTCCCTGCAGGCCAGCTCCCAACGAACGTCCTCACGTAGACTACATCGGTAATGGTCGATCAGGGCCCTCTCATTCCATCCCGCGCTGGCAGCCAGGGTCCTGATGTCCAATGTGAATTCTTGTGCGCTCCTCATCCTCTGTCTGAGATGGAACAAGCGTTCCCCCTCCGCTCTCCCCTCAGGTGGATGATCGAAAACCACCCGGAAGCTGTGGGTGAAATCCTCATAGCGGACCAACGCTGCGTCTATACTTCCCCATTCAGCATTGGCCCACTCAAGCGCCTTCCCCGACAGACAGGAGATGAGGGCAGACACGCTCTCATATCCCGAAGGAGACAGGTGGACGGTTGCCAGGTAGAAGATGGTGACGACGACCTCCGAAAACCGCCCGAACAAGGAGAGGCACCAACTTCGGCGGAAGTCGTGACAGTATCTTTAGCAATAATAATAATAAACCTCTACTTAAGTAAAGAAAACAATTATGACAGGTGTGTTGTAATAAAAACGAGTGGTGTCCACTGATTAAATGCAGTCTTTCTGCATTGTGAAGAGGGAAAATCCAGATATTCACAAAGTTTGCGAAGAATGACATGTTGTTTCTTCATGGAAAATAGATTTAGGGTGTTAAAATTCAATTTAGCTGCTTTATTTTAGGGTTTAGTGAAGGCAGGTTATTTTTTACCCTGAGGACAAGGGAAGTAAACCAAATGCTAAGACTACACAAGGGTCAACGTAATGATGGGCTATCGTTTCTCTTTGCTTATTTGAGCTGTTCTTGCCATAATATGGACTTGGTCTTTTACCAAATAAAGCTATATTCTGTATACCACACCTACCTTGTCACATCACAACTGATTGGCTCAAACGCATTAAGAAGGAAAGAAATTCCACTATTCAATTACCACACCTGTTCATTTACATGCATTCCAGGTGACTACCTCATGAAGCTGGTTGAGAGAATGCCAAGAGTGTGCAAAGCTGTCATTGAGGTAAAGGGTGGCTACTTCTCAAATATAACATGTATTTTGATTTGTTTAATAACACTTTTTTAGTTTCTATATGATTCCATATGTGTTATTTCGAGGTTTTGATGTCTTCACTATTATTCTAAAATGTAGAAAATAGTAAAAATTAAGAAAAATCCTTGACTGAGTTGGTGTGTCCAAAATTTTGACTGGTACTGTATATATTTCATTGATGAATACCAGGGAAATAGTTTCATGGAGGTAAAATATTTATAATGTGAACAGCATGAACGTCCTCATAAATCAAAACAAATGATTTCAGGTAGCAGGGATGGCATTTATGCAAGCCAAGCTGAGCAGGAGAGAGGATGGGAGAGAGAGAGACAGAGAGAGAAAGTGAGGATGGGAGAGTGAGGATGAAAGAGAGAGATGAGAGAGAGAGAGATTTGGAGAGAGAGATCATAGCTACGCTGTTGCCTCACTCCATTCAATGGTGTTGGGATTTTGGATTAGATTAATTTCTTACTTTATTATTTGCCCTCCCCTCTTGTCTGTACTTTCTTTACTCTTTCTTTGTCAATGGAACAGATTCATCTAAAATATTGCTGGTTTATTGGTATTGAAAACACTTAACAAATACACAGAGACCCAAAATGTCTGCAGTTTCTCAAGCTGCTGTTGTATGCTAATGGGTGGCAATGCATCTGTGTCTGAGGGTTTTTCTGCACCCACTGCCACCCGTTAGCCTACAACAGCAGCTTGAGAAACCATGCGTACATGGTCTCCATGCAGGAATTATGGAAATATGTTCATATGTCTGCAGACTGCCATCCCTAACTCCCACTCCACTCCAGACACACTCCCAGCCCCAACATATTCTGAGTTTGCTTAAATGCTAACTGGAAAATGCTGACAGCCACACGTGATGTGCATGCTGGGTAATGACCTGGTTTGCATCACAAATGGCACCCTATTCCCTTTATAGTTCCCTACACTGAACAGAGCCCTATGGGCCCTGATCAAAATAATACACTATAAAGGGAATAGGGTGCCATTTTGGATGCAACACTGGCCGTCACAGACAGACACGGACAGCGCATGTAAACGTCCTTATAACAGCACGTCCTGGAGAGGTGAACTAAACGACATGCCATCCAAAACCAACCGGCTATTCAGTCTAACTATACATCTACTCTGGGGTTGAAGTTTGATGTTTCAGGGTCTTTTTCTTTTCTGGTGATTGTTTTAACATGGACGGCTGGATGGCTGTCAGCAGCTGTCCCAAATGGCACCCTATTTCCTATTTCCAACATAGGGCACTACTTTTGACCAGGGCCCTGGTGCACTATATAGGGAATAGGTTGTCATTTGGGACGTTCTCTCTGTGAATGAGAGCGGGGGACTCTGTCTCGCCCGGAGAGCACCTTGAAAAGGCAGGTAATTAAAGAGTGCTGGTGTGCAAATGACAAACTCCCGTTATGACACACAGACACGGCTAGAAAGAGTTTTTTTCTGCTGAGAAGACAGGTATTGCTAGCTCAACTGGCTCCTTGTAGGTTTGGAATCATTCAGTTGTCTCTGCTCTGGTCCTAAAGGATTATTTATATGTAAAAAAAGTGTGAGTGTGAGAGTGTGTCAGGGGTCTGGTGACTGACATTTGCACAACAAAGGTCAAAGGGTAATGAATGACCAACCGATTGGTTGCGTTCCAGACCGACTACATTACAGACTTGCATTGCATCAACCAATGGTTGTGCACAAAGCCATCGTCTACGCTGTTGGGCATCATATTGGTATATTATATTACATTGTGAGAGCTGGCATGCGTCTGCAATGCAGTCAGCCTGGAATGTGACCGCTATGTACTGACTGAACAAGATGGGAGAATTCTGGATCTGGTTTTATATGGTGCTTATGGACCATGGTGCTTCCAATACCAATGGTGTGAGATCTATTATTGTATGTAGCACATCCCACAACCTCAATGTAATATGATAGAATTCTAAAAGTTCTAAGGCTTCTGTATATATATTTTTTGTTTATGTCTAATTCTCTATCATCACCCTTCCTAGATCCTCAGTAAGAACATTACAGAAGAGTGATAGCAGTTAGAGGATGTTGGTTTCCTCTACTTATCCCATCAGGTCACACAAAAATAATCCAGTACCATTATCGCTTTCCTCAGCGGAACCGGATCGTTGTAAAAGTTCAGTAAAGACAGGGTTTTGGTTGTGGTCAGCCCTGACGTTCACCCACCGTGTGTTTCTGAAGCATGCTGTGTGATAACATGCGTCTTGGTGAGAGGTGTAGGAGTCAGGCGCAGGAGAGAGCAGGGATGTCTGAGAAGCGTGTTTAATAATATAGTCCAGCAATACAAAAACGGCACAGACCAAAACCCCAAAACCCCAAAACTGAAACCAGGTGTGAAAAGGAACACAGACAAAACAACCAGAAAAAGAAAAAGGGATCGGTAGCGGCTAGTAGGCCGGCGACGCCGAGCGCCGAGCGCCGCCCGAACAGGGAGAGGAGTTACCTTCGGTAGAAGTCGTGACATGCTGTCAATAAAACGTGGTCTGCCCACCAAAACCATCTCTTTGGACCTTGATTGATGCAGGTGGCTTTATTGCCATGGAAATAAGTCTTTTTTTGTCCAGTAATGCTTTATAAACAGATAATACCTGGTCTTTCAAAGCGTTTACTGCTGATTCTGACTTTCAGGTGTTCAGTGTATTCTAAAGAGAACCTGTGCAAATGGCAGGCCTTTCTGAAACAAAATGATGTTGAACCAACGTGAAATAGACTTTGAATTGATGTCTGTGCCCTGTGTGGTCTTACTGGTTTTGGGTGTCGGTGCTCTTTATAATTAGTTATTGAATATAGTATTCTATAGGAGGTGTCTGGACTCAAGCAGTAGAAAATGTTAGGTCTCAGTACTCACGACTGGTGTGTACTTGCCCAATTCAAGAACTGGTTCCAGGTCAAGCTAAATGATTGTGTGTCTTAGAACCTTAGCACTGTCACGAGCCTGCCTGTCACCCTGTACCTTTTGGTGATGACCTTTTGCCTGTCCATGACCATTCTCTTGCCTATTCCCTTTGGATTTATTAAACATCTTAAACTCCAACCATCTGCCTCCTGTGTCTGCATTTGGGTCTCGCCTAGTATCATGATAAGCACTAGCGAGTCAAGAATGGCAGGTCATGTAGTTCAGGAAGTGATTCATTTCCATAATTCCTGGAGAATCAAAGTGTGTGAGGAAATAGATGTCAAAACTCATTCCTCTCCAACATATTGATCAGTTAAACTGGTTGACTGAAAATGTAGTCCTGGGAACAAGAGCACCATTACATAAGGAGCTTATAGTGGTTTGACCATGTTAGATTGCGTTAGATAACTAATAATACCAAAACGCTCAGAATTACGAGATGAGCCCCGACTAGCCCATGTAGCCCCGAGTGTACTGCACGTACCACTGGGAAAACACCTCTGACCACAAGAAAAACGTGTTATTACAAAAGTCTCCTTTGGATAGTTGCTGCAAAGAAGAGAGAAGAGAGGCAAAGGGACGGCAGGAGCAATATCTTCTAGTAAGAGACAGAGAAAGGAATAGAGAGAGAGAGAGAAAGAGAAATAATACCAAAATATACGCTTGCTTTGTCGACTTCCAAAAAGCATTTGATTCTATTCGGCATACAGGACTGTTCTACAAAGTTATTGAAAGTGGTGCATTAAAATTGGCAAGAAAATAACAGAATTCTTTAACCAGGGGCAGGGCCTTCGCCAGGGTTGCAATCTGAGCCCTGCATTCTTTAATATTTCCATCAATGAATTGGCCACTATTCTAGACACATCTTCAGCCTCTGGTGTTAGTCTCTACAATTCAGAAGTTAAATGCCTATTCTTCGCAGATGACCTAAGCCTGCTGTCACCCACAGCACATGGCCTACATCAGAGCCTGGACCTGCTAGAGCAGTACTGCCAGACCTGGGCCCTGGAAGTAAACCCCAAAAATACTAAAATAATGATTTTCCAGAGAAGATCCAGATCTCAGGGAATTAGACCAAAGTTCTCAATTGGTAAAAAATATATAGAGTACTGCACAAACTACAATTACTTAGGTTTAAAAATAAGCTCAACTGGACACCTTAATGAGGCAGTGAATGAGCTGAGAGAGAAAGCACGCAGGGCATTCTACGACATTAAAACACAAATTCAAATTGAAATACCTATTAAAATATGGCTAAAACTAATTGAATATGTCATTGAACCAATTTCACTTTATGGCAGCAAGGTGTGGGGTCCACTTGTAAAACAAGATTTTACCAAATGGGACAAACACCCCATTGAAACCCTGCATGCAGAGTTCTGTAAGATTATCCTACATGTCCACAGGAAAACTACAAACAATGCATGCAGGGCAGAATTAGGCCAATATCCACCAAATAAATAAAAACTCAAAAAATAGCAATTCAGTTTTGGAAACATCTAAAATACAGTGACCCCCTCTCATACCATCACCATGCCCTGCAATGCCAAGAGCTGAGCAAAGAAAAGAGTCCCCTCATCCAGCTGGTCCTGGGGCTGAGTTCACAAACCTTTTCTACTAACACACTGAAGCCTCAGGACCAGAACATCCAATCAATCAGAATAAAACAAATTACAACACAATCAAAACAAAACTACATTGCTTATTGGGAAACACAAGCACAAGCACAAAGCAAAATGCAGTGCAACCTGCCCCTAAATCGACAGTACACCGTGGCTAACTATTTGACCATGGTTACTGAGCAATACCTTAGAAAAACCTTGACAAAGTACAGGTTCAGTGAGAACAGCCTTGCCATTGAGAAGGGTAGACACAGGAGAACCTAGTTCCCTGTAGAGGAAAGGCTGCACAACCACAGCACAACAGCAGAACCCAAGACAGAGCTGCATTTCCTGACAAAATGTCAAAAATATAAAACAATTAGAGAGTGTCATTTCCCCAAATTTGAAACCCTTATTCAAGGTTTCAAAAACCTTTCTGGTGAGAGTAGGCTACCCATCCTGTTGGGGGAGGACGCAGAGAGCTGTGGGTTGGCAGCGCACTACATTGCTGCCTGCCATAAGATGAGGGACAGTGTCTGACAGACCAATCAACCTGCACATGTCCTCTACTGTATACTTATTGTTATTGTTCAATGTATGGTTATTTTGACGCTTGGTTATTGTTGTTAATGTTGTCCTGTTGACAATTTTGATTCTTATTATTTTCATATTGTAAATATCCAAAGTAAGCTTTGGCAATATGTACATTGTTACGCCATGCCAATAGAGCAAATTTAATTTAATTTAATTTAAATGAAACAGACATTGCTTTGGCAATGTTAACACATGTTTCCCATGCCAATAAAGCCCTTGAATTGAATTGAATTGAATTGAATTGAATTGAATTGAGAGACAAACAGAAAGACAGACAGAGAGCAGTGTGAGACAGAGGAATATGAGAGAGAGAGAGAGAGAGAGAGAGAGAGAGAGAGAGAGAGAGAGAAAGAGAGAAAGACACTGAAAGATAGAAAGAGAAGGAGGGAGAGAGAGAGAGAGAGAGAGAGAAAGACAGAGATAGAAAATAGGGAGGGAGAGAGAGAAAGACACAGAGATAGGGAGGGAGACAGAGAGAAAGACACTGAGAGATAGGAAAAGAGGGCGGGAGAGAGAGAGAAAGACAGAGATAGAAATAGATGGAGGGAGAAAGAGACACTGAGAGATAGAAAGAGAGGGAGGGAGAGAGAGAGACACTGAGAGATAGAAAGAGAGGGAGGGGAGAACGAGAGAGAGAAAGACAGAGATTGAAAGAGAGGGAGGGAGAGAGAGAAAGACACGGTGAGATAGAAAGAGAGGGGGAGAGAAAGAGAGAAAGACACTGAGAGATAGAAAGAGAGGGAGGGAGAGAGAGAGAGAGACACAGAGATAGAAAGAGAGGGAGGGAGAGAAAGAGAGAGAGAAAGACACAGAGATAGAAAGAGAAGGAGGGAGAGAGAGAAAGACACACAGATAGAAAGACAGGGAGGGAGAGAGAGAGAGAAAAACACAGAGAGATAGAAAGAGAGGGAGAGAGAGAGAGAGAAAGACACTGAGCGATAGGAAGAGAGGGGGGGAGAGAGAGAGAAAGACACAGAGAGTTAGGAAAAGAGAGGGAGGGAGATAGAGAGAGAGAAGACACTGAGAGATAGAAAGAGAGGGAGGGAGAGAGAGAGAAAAACACAGAGATAGAAAGAGAGGGAGGGAGATAGAGAGAAAAACACAGAGATAGAAAGAGTGGGAGGGAGATAGAGAGAGAGAAGACACTGAGAGATAGAAAGAGAGGGAGGGAGAGAGAGAGAAAGACACTGAGAGATAGAAAGAGTGGGAGAGATAGAGAGAGAGAAGACACTGAGAGATAGAAAGAGAGGGAGAGAGAGAGAGAGAAAGACACAGAGATAGAAAGAGAGGGAGGGAGAGAGAGAGGAAGACACATAGATAGAAAGAGAGGGGGAGAGAGAGAGAAAGACACTGAGCTATAGAAAGAGAGGGAGGGAGAGAGAGAAAAGCACAGAGATAGAAAGAGAGGGAGGGGGAGAGAGAGAGAAAGACACTGAGCGATAGAAAGAGAGGGAGGGAAGAGAGAGAGAAAAACACTGAGAGATAGAAAGAGAGGGAGGGAGAGAGAGGAAGACACAGAGATAGTAAGAGAGGGAGGGAAAGAGAGAGGCTGAAGCTAAATCCACTAATAAGGCAACAGCTGCAGCCTGGAACCAGCGCCTGATATTAATACCTAATCAAGAGTTAATTAAAGCATGGTGAGTTAGCGTCTAATCCTCTGTGATGGGGGTGTGATATGGAAGGGACTCACTGAGAGGGTCCTGAGCGTTACTAGGCCTAACTGTGGCTCTAGCTACCTATAGATTGGAAGAAAAAAAAGTTTTAAAAAAAGAAAGTAGAATAATATTTACCATTTAACAGATGCTTTACTCACATTCATTCTTTGTATACTTTTTTTTAACCCAGGAATTGAACCCACCATCCTGGTCTTGCAAGAACCATGCTCTACCAACTGACCTACAGAGGACCAATGTATATTATTATTATATTATTTGATTATATTTAGCAATGATTCTTGGGTCGCTACCCCCTAGCTAGCTTTGTGGGCTGGTGTATTGAGTAGTGCTAGTTAGGTCTATAGTGGGATGAGGGATAGAGATTACTTCTTGGGTAGCGCTAGCTAGCTCTGGGCTGAGCTAGCATGGCTTCTTGGGTTACATTAGCTAGTTCTGAGGGCCAGGTGAAGAGCGAACTTGGCTTCAGTTATGCAACACACAATTCCCCTGTGTGATGACTGCAATGACTCCAACCAGCAAAGCTTCCCCAAACCATCTCACTACCATCCCCATGCTTGACTGTTGGTATGAGGTTCTTATTGTGGAATGCAGTGTTAGGTTTTTGCCAGGCATAATGGGACCCATGTCATTCAAAAAGTTGACTAAAGTTTGCCTAAAAGCACCTGGATTATCATCAAGACTCTTGGTGATAATGCTCTGTGGACAGATGATTGAAAAGTATAATTTTTGGATGACATGGGTGCCACAATGCCTGTCAAAAGCCAAACACTGCATTCCACAGGAATAACCTCATACCAGGTCGCAGTTGTAAATGAGAACTTGTTCTCAACTGGCCAACAGGGTTAAATAAAGGTGAAATAAATAAAAAATAAATAAAAAATGTCAGGCCATCCGTCTGTGAGCTGAAGCTGAAGTGCAGTTGGGTCATGCAACAAGACAATGATCCAAAACACATAATCATAAGCAACAAATTTGAAGTTTTGGAATGGCCTCGTCAAAGTCCAGACCTAATCCCAATGTAGATGTTGTGGAAAGGACTTGAAACAAGCAGTTCAAACTTGATAAAACACAAGTGTGTTGGAAGAGTGGGAAGAGTGGGAAGAGTGGGAAGAGTGGGCCAAAATTCCTCCACAGCGACACGGGAGACGCATAGTCACAATATAATCATGATGAACACATAGTGACAAACAATTTATTTTCCAGCATGATGGAGCACCTTTCCATAAGGAAAAAGTAATAACTAAGTTGCTCAGGGAACAACATATCAATACTTTGGGTCCAAGGCCAGGAAACTCCCCAGACCTTAATCCCATTGAAAACTTGTGGTCAATCCTCAAGTGGCAGGTGGACAAGCAAAAACCCACAAATTCTGACAAACTCCAAGCATTGATTATGCAAGAATGGGCTGCCATCAGTCAGGATGTGGCCCAGAAGTTAATTGACAGCATGCCAGGGCAGATTGCAGAGGTCTTGAAAAATAAGGGTAAACACTGCAAATATTGACTCTTTGCATCAACTTCATGTAATTGTCAATAAAAGCATTTGACACTTATGAAATGCTTGTAATTAAACTCCATATTCCATAGTAACTTCTGACAAAAATATCTAAAGACACTGAGGCAACAGACTTTGTGAAAATGTATATTTGTGTCATTCTCAAAACCTTTGGCCACGACTGCATGTACCTACTGCCTGGCCTCTGTGACCTCATGCATTCCCATTACTTTGTGAGGCACATGAGGGCAATAACCCTGTAGTAGGAATGTGCCTGAACACTCATGTCACTGCAGACATCTGAGATATGCCCCCACTCCGCAGTCACCTTTACCATTTCCTGGAGAACAACAAAACACAGTCCATCCTGGACGCTTTACAGTGAGGTGTGTGTGTGCGTCAGAGTCTCAGAGTCTCCATCTACAGGACCTTCTGCAGTCTCTCTCTCTCTCTCTCTCTCTCTCTCCCTCCCTCTCCCCTCTCTCTCTCTCTCTCTCTCTCTCTCTCTCTCTCTCTCTCTCTCTCTCTCTCAAGGCGATGTGTGTTAGTATTAGTGAGAGAAACAAGGGGAGCTTATTGTCTGCCCCTGCCTCCCCTTGTGGCCCAGACAGACAGACAGACAGACAGACAGAGAGAGAAAGAGTTGTTTACTCTCATTTTCCTCTCCACAGCTGTACTGAGCCTGTTGGCCAATAAAACAGGCATGATAACTACCCTGTGTGTGTGTGTGTGTGTGTGTGTGTGTGTGTGTGTGTGTGTGTGTGTGTGTGTGTGTGTGTGTGTGTGTGTGTGTGTGTGTGTGTGTGTGTGTGTGTGTGTGTGTGTGTGTTTGTGTGTGTGTGAATTTACATTCTAAATAAGTAGACTTATAACTCTCACTATGGTAGACCACAAACAGCTGAGCACCAGTCTTCCTAGCTTTAGGGAAGAAGAGAGACACTGAGAAAATAAAAAGAGAAAGGTGCAGTAGAGAAGAGCGAAAAAAAACTCTGAACCTTGTCTGCTGAGTGGTTAAACATCTGAGCTTTTACATTAATGAGAGAAACAAAAAGGAAAATATTAATCCTTGGGAGAGAGAAGGGAGAGAGAAGTGGTCTTTAATGCTTTAGGGAGAGAGAGAGCAAGGGAGAGAGAGAGGAGATGGAGAGACATAAAGAGAAAGATGGAGAGACTTAGGGGAAGAGAGAGAGAGGGGAGTGATCTTTACTGCTGGAGGGAGAGAGAGGGAGAAGGGGTCAGAGAAGCTCAGCTGCAGTGGAATAGAGGAGTGGGTTTAAGCAGGAGAGTAAACAGATGTAAATTCTAAGATGGCAGACGTTGGGAGCCATCCAAAGGGCAAACACTTTTTTTCTTCCTCCTATTTTCTCTCCCTAAAGGTTGAGATTAATTAACCTGTAATTCTATCTCTCTCTCTCTCTCTACTCTCTCTCTCTCTCTCTCTCTCTCTCTCTCTCTCTCTCTCTCTCCCTCTCTCTCTCTCTCTCTCTCTCTCTCTCTCTCTCTCTCTCTCTCTCTCTCTCTCTCTCTCTCTCTCTCTCTCTCTCTCTCCTACTCTCTCTCTCTCTCTCTCTCTCTCTCTCTCTCTCTCTCGTAGTTGAGAGGTTGTGTGGAGGGCTCTGTCCTTAGGTATTTTCTTGATTCTTTCCTTTTGTCTTTTCTTTCAAATTTTTTTTTCTATGGTTTAAGACACAGTTAATTTAACAGTACCCACAGTTGTTTTTCAAAGTTAATATGGAGAAAGAGGACAGAGTTTTAGTTCCCTGGCCCAGATGTCCCTAACCCAGATGTCCCCTGGCCGTTTAAGTTTTATAAAAACTTATGTGGAATAATTGGAATGGACCTCTTTTGCATGTTGTGTCAGGGTAGGAGAGTTGCAGATGAGCTGCTGTCAGGAGGTTCAGACTCTTCAGCCCAAAAAAAGGGGACTTGTGTGAACTTAAGAACTGGAGGCCTGTGGCATTGCTCTGTGCAGACTACAATATATTTTCCAAGGTCCTCGCTAACAAAAATCCCATCTTGACTCTAAAGTACTTAGTACCTGTTTGGGATAGGGGGCAGAATTTTCACATTCGGATGAAAAGCATGCCCAGAGTAAACTTCCTGCTACTCAGGCCCAGAAGCTAATATATGCTAATATTTGGATAGAAAACACTCTGACTTTTCTAAAACTGTTTGAATGATGTCTGTGAGTATAACAGAGCTCATATAGCAGGTGAAAACATGAGAAAAATCCAACCAGGAAGTGGGAAATCTGAGATTTGTAGTTTCTCAACTCATTGCCTTTCTAATATAGAGTGTAAATGGGGTTATATTGCACTTCCTAAAGCTTCCACTAGATGTCATCAGTCTTTAGAACCTTGTTTCAGGCTTCTACTGTGAAGGGGGAGAGAATGAGAGCTGTTTCAATCAGGTGTCTGGCAGAAGGCCATGAGCTGGTCACGTGCGTGGCTGTGAGAGCCACCTGCATTCCATTGCATTTCTAAAGACAAAAGAATTGTCCGTTTGAAACATTATTGAAGATTTATGTTAAAAACATCCTAAAGATTGATTCTATACATTGTTTGACATGCTTCTACGAACTGTAATATAACTTTATGTACTTTTCATCTGAACTTTCACCTGGACTTGCCAGCGCCTCGTGAGTTTGGATTTGTGAACTAAACACACTTAAAAAAGGAGGTATTTGGACAGAAATTATGGACTCTATCAAACAAAACAAACATTTACTATGGAACTGGGATTCCTGGGAGTGCATTCTGATGGAGATCATCAAAGGTAAATTAATATTTATAATGCTATTTCTGACTTTTACTGACTCCACAACATGGAGGGTATCTGTATGGCTTGTTTTTGTGTCTGAGCACTGTACTCAGGTTATTGCATGGTTTGCTTTTTCCGTAAAGCTTATTTGAAATCTAACACAGCAGTTGCATTAAGGAGAAGGATATCTTTAATTCTGTGAATAACAATTGTATCTTTTATCAAAGTTTATGATGAGTATTTCTGTAAATTGATGTGGCTCTCTGCAAGTTCTCCAGATGTTTTTGAGGCACAACATTACTGAACATACCGCGGCAATGTAAACTGAGATTTTTGGATATAAATATGAACTTTATCGAACAAAACATACATGTATTGTGTAACATGAAGTCCTATGAGCGCCATCTGATGAAGATCATCCAAGGTTAGTGATTCATTTTATCTCTATTTCTGCTCTCTGCCTGAATTTCGCGCTCAACATCGCGGATGTTGTTCAGCGGATGTAGCCTTAAGAAGATAAGGACCAGACATATTGTGTACCGGGATGCTCAATCACGGATGTTCAACTTTTTCTTAATCAGGGACATGTTGGACTTGTCGAGAGTTTCTAATGAGTTTCTTTTAGACCAAGAGAAAGCTTTTGGTAGAGTGGACCATGAGTATCTGTTTACTGTGATATCTATGTTTGGGTTTGGGGAAAGGTTTTTGGCCTGTGTAAAGATGTTGTATGCTTGGGCGTCATGTATGGTCAAGGTGTGAGGGCGGCTCAGTAGGCCAGTCTGTGTGAGGCGGGGCATTAGACCAGGATGCCCTCTATTGGGGCAGTTATATACACTAGCCAATTAGCCTTGTTGGGCCTGCTACGCAAGATACTATAGGCAGTGTGCTGGACAGGCACGGGTGTGTTGACAGGCATGGCAGTGTCAGCGTATGCAGATTAAGTTTCTGTGATGGTCAGGGATGGGAGGGATATGCAGGCACTAGAGACTAGCCTGAAGGTGTACGAGGGAGCTTCATCAGCTAAGGTGAACTGGGGCAAGAGCAAAGCTCAGTTATGTGGTGCATGGGAGGATAGGTAGCCCAAGCTCTGCTTACAGGGTGTTTGGAGTGGGGTTGTGAACAGCTTAACATTTTGGGGGTGTAACTGGGCTTGGAGAGGTGGGTCAGGAAGAACTGGGTGGGACTGTCACAGGCAGTGGTGTCAAGACTGGCTAGGTGGAGGTGGCTCCTGTCCCAAGTGTCATATAGAGGGAGGGTGCTGATAATCAACAACCTGGCGGCCCCAGATTTTCAAGAGGTTTTAATCCACCTGTCGTCTCAGATTTTGAAAATATGTTTTACAGCGAAAGCAATCCAAGCGTTTGTCTAAGTTTATCGATCGCCCGACAAAACATTATGTACACTTAGTATTAAGTAGCTTGGTCACGAAAATCAGAAAAGCAATCAAATTATTTGCTTACCTTTGATGAAAAGCCTGCCCAAATTAAACGGCCTGCTACTCGGGCCCAGAAGATATGATAGGCATAAAACTGGTAGATTTGGATAGAAAACACTCTAAAGTTTCCAAAACTGTTAAATAGTGTCTCTGAGTATAACATAACTGATTTAGCAGGCAAAAACCTAACCTGGTTTTGTAGTTTTCTATTCAATGCCATTACAGTATTCATTGACTTAGGACTCTAATTGCAGTTCCTATGCCTTCCACTAGATGTCAACAGTCTTTAGAAATTGTTTCAGGCTTGTATTCTTATAAATGAGGGAGTAAAGACCAGTGCATTTCTTGTTTACCTTTTATATTGATGACGTTATTGTCCAGTTGAAATATTATAGATCATTTAGGCTAAAAAACTACCCGAGGATTGAATATAAACATCGTTTGACATGTTTCTATGAACTTTACGGATACAATTTGGATTTTTTGTCTGATTGTTTTGACTGCGTTTGAGCCTGTGGATTACTGAAGAAAACGCGCTAACAAAACAGAGGTTTTTGGATTTAAAGAGACTTCATCAAACAAAAGGAACATTTATTGAGTAAATTAATGTCTTCTGATTGCCACCATATGAAGATCATCAAAGGTAAGGGATTAATTGTATCTCTATTTCTGAGTTTTGTAACGCTTCTGCTTGGCTGGTTACTGTTTGTAATAATTTGTCAACTGGGCTGTGTTCTGGGCTAGGTATGCTTTCGCCGAAAAGCATTTTATAAATATGACACTGTGGTTGGTTTAACAAAAAGTTAATCATTAAACATATGTAAAATATGTTTTGTTTTCTGAATTTTTATAATGAGCATTTCTGTATTTGAATTTGGCGCTCTGCAATCTCACTGGATGTTGGCCAGATGGGACACTCCACGTACCCTAGAGAAGTTAACTTCTTCTTAATCCAACCGTATTGTTAGATTTTAAAAAGGCTTTACGGCAAAAGCATACCATGTGATTATCTGAGGACAGCGTCCCACATCAAAATGATTTTTCAACCAGCACAGGCGTCACAAAATCACAAATAGCGAATATATAAATCACTTACCTTTGAAGATCTTCCTCTGTTTGCAATCCCAAGGGTCCCTGCTACACAATGAATGCTTGTTTTGTTCAATAAAGTCCTTCTTTATATCCAAAAAAGTAATTTTAGTTGGCGCCAATGATCTCATTAATCCACTCATTCAACATGCATACAAACGAATCCAAAAAGTTACCGGTAAAGATTGTCCAAACAAGTCAAACTATGTTTCTAACTAATCCTCAGGTACTCTAATATCTAAATAAATTATAATATTTAAGACGGAGAATAGTATGTGCAATAGGGAAGATAAATAACAAAGAGCGCGCACCTCATTCACTTGTCAATAAGACTACTTGTCTAATGAGAGACACCTTGGAAAAACTACAATTTCTTGCTCATTTTTCAAAAAACAAGCCTAAAACCCTTTCTAAAGACTGCTGACATCTAGTGGAAGCCATAGGAACTGCAATCTGGGTCCTATCTATTTGTATATCCCATAGCCTAGCATTGAAATGGTCTGTGACCTCAAAAAAAAAAAGATTTCCGGGTGGATTTCCCTCAGGTTTTCACCTGCCATATAAGTTCTGCTATACTCACAGACAACACTTCAGAGTGTTTTCTATCCAATGCTACCAATTATATGCATATCCCAGCTTCTGGGCCTGAGTAACAGGCAGTTTACGTTGGGAACGTCAGTCATTCAAAATTCGGAACAATAACCAGTATGCCAAAAAAGTTGTAACAGTTTTTTGGTTACTACATGATTCCATATGTGTTATTTCATAGTTTTAATTATTTCACTATTATACTACAATGTCGCAAATTGTAAAAATTAAGAAAAAAACCCTTGAATGAGTAGGTGTGTCCAAAGCATTGACTGGTACTGTACAGTATGGTACATGTGTCGTGTGCTCTGGGTAATGTCAAATTTACACACAGACACCTAACACACATAAACACTTACAATATGCAAAGCACAAGACCATGACAACAAAACTGTGACATGAATACATTGTTATGTGCTGATCATTAGAGTATAGAGTTAAATTTAAATATCTAGGCTACTGTTTCCTGTGAATGATCCTTTCACAGTTGCTACATACAGGGTAATGCTCCTTGTGTGAGTATATGTGTGTGTTTGTGTGTGTGTGTGAGAGATTGTGTGATAGCGAGAGTGTGGATTTATCTCATTAGAGGCTGATATACGAGTGCTTCTGGATTCGATGCATCCATAGCAAGCTCCTGGACCTCATTCCAAAATGGATCCTGTTCCTATATGGTGCACTACTTTTAACATAACTTTTGTCAAAACTAGTGCACTATATAGGGGATAGGGTACAATTTGGGATGCAGACCCTGCTGTAGGGGCTGGTCAGGGGACCCCATTACCCTCATCAGCCCAACCCATTACCCTTATCACCCCTCATCACCCCCCTCACCACCACCCACCACCCATCACCCAAATCAAATCAAATCAAATATCTCAAAGTGCTGTACAGAAACCCAGCCTAAAACCCCAAACAGCAAGCAATGCAGGTGTAGAAGCACGGTGGCTAGGAAAAACTCCCTAGAAAGGCCAAAACCTAGGAAGAAACCTAGAGAGGAACCAGGCTATGAGGGGTGGCCAGTCCTCTTCTGGCTGTGCCGGGTGGAGATTATAACAGAACATGGCCAAGATGTTCAAATGTTCATAAATGACCAGCATGGTCAAATAATAATAATCACAGGCAGAACAGTTGAAACTGGAGCAGCAGCACGGCCAGGTGGACTGGGGACAGCAAGGAGTCACCTGCCCGGTAGTCCTGACGCATGGCCCTAGGGCTCAGGTCCTCTGAGAGAGAGAAAGAAAGAGAGAAAGAGAGAATTAGAGAGAGCATACTTAAATTCACACAGGACACCGCATAAGACAGGAGAAGTACTCCAGATATAACAAACTGACCCTACCCCCCCGACACAAACTACTGCAGCATAAATACTGGAGGTTGAGACAGGAGGGTTCAGGAGACACTGCCCCCCCCGGCCCACAACCACCCCACCACCCCCCCAGCCTACCCCATCACCCCCATCACCCCCAGACCACGCCCAGCCCACCCCACCCCATCACCCACAGCCCACCCCATCTCCCCCTTCACCCACAGCCCACCCCATCAACCCCTAAAATATCACAAAAATATTCAGTGGACCACTCTCTCCCCCGGCCCTGTTCCCTATCTCCTCATGCCCAAGTGCAATACTCTGAGGAGGGGTGGAGGGCTAGAGACAACTGGAGAGAGAGAACTGGAGAGAGAGAGAGAGAGAGAGAGACAGAGAGAGAGAGAGAGAGAACTGGAGAGAGAGAGAGAGAGAACTGGAGAGAGAGAACTGGCTAGAGAGAACTGGAGAGAGAGAGAGAACAGTTTCAACTGTTCTGCCTGTTCTGCCTTCTCTCTCTCTCTCTCTCTCTCTCCAGTTCTCTCTCTCCAGTTCTCTCTAGCCCTCCACCCCTCCTCAGAGAGAGAGAGAGAGAGAAGTGGAGAGAGACAGAGAGAAGTGGAGAGAGAGAGAGAGAGAGAGAGAGAGAGAGAGAGAGAGAGAAGGAGGGGTGTAGAAGGGGGATATAAATGTTTCATCCGTTTGAATGACAGGTTAAATTGGGATGGGATAATAATATTAATTTCCTTTCCTATTTTGGGGATTTAAGTTAAGAAATTAAATTCCACAAGCTCCCAGGTCTCAACAATAATTATACAGTGGTTGAGGGCAGACCTGTTTTCATGGTCACAATAATATTTGAAAGAGTTGGTTATGATCTGAAGAGAAAAGGTAAATATCTTACTGATTAATCAACACAAAGACAATTACTACTGACGGACAAAAAGCAGAGAGAAAAGTTTCAGGGTATTTGAATCATATTATTTCATATAAAATGGGTAGTGGTTATTTCGGGATTGGTTACAACAAGCCTGCCAATAAGGCCTTTCCTGAACAACAGTCTGCATGAGTATAAGTCACTTTGGATAAAAGCCTCTGCTAAACGGCATATATTATTATTATTGATATTATTTATATTATTATTCAATATATAGGGCACTACTTTTGACCAGTGACCATATGGTTCTGTTCAAAAGTAGTGCACTTTGTAGGGAATAGAGTGCCATTTGGGACTAATTTCGGAACGTTCATGCAAAATGCACACGCTGGACACAATGCAATATACATAAAGTCCTTAGAACTGCCAATTTTGAAATTGGAATGTTTTTTTGCTATTTTTGATTAGTTTATTGATTCTGTAGGTTTACAGGACTTCCCTTACCCTCCTGGTGTTACTGTAAGAAAAGACCCAGCTAACAAAACAAAAAACACCTCCAGACTCCATGTATTAAATGGTCCAGCTGTACACTACATGACACAAAGGTATGTGGACACCTGCCCATCCAACATCTCATTCCAAAATCATGGATATTAACATGGAGTTGGTCCCCCCTTTGCTGCTATAACAGCCTCCACTATTCTGGGAAGGCTTTCTAATAGATTTTGGAACATTGCTGCAGGGACTTGCTTCCATTCAGTCAGAAGCGCATTAGTGAGGTTGGGCACTGATGTTGGGCGATTAGGCCTGGCTTGCAGTTGGCATTCCAAATCCTCCCAAAGGTGTTCAATGTGGTTGAGGTCAGGGCTCTGTGCAGGCCAGTCAAGTTTTTCCACACTGATCTCGACAAATAATTTCTGTATGGAACTCGCTATGTGCACGTGGGCATTGTCATGCTGAAACAGGAAAGGCCCTTCCCCAAACTGTTGCCACAAAGTTGAAGCACAGACTTGTCTAGAATGTGATTGTATGCTGTAACGTTAATATTTCCCTTCACTGGAACTAAGGGGCCTAGCCCAAACCATGAAAAACAGCCACAGATCATTATTCCTCCTCCACTAAACTTTACAGTTGGCACTATGCATTCGGGCAGGTAGCATACACCTTGCATCCGCCAAACCCATATTCGTCCGTCGGACTGCTAGATGGTGAAGGGTGATTCATCACTCCAGAGAAGGCGTTTCCACTGCTCCAAAGTCCAATGGCTGTGAGCTTTACACCACTCCAGTCGATGCTTGGCATTGAACATGGTCATCTTAGGCTTGTGTGCGGCTGCTCGGCCATGGAAACCCATTTCATGAAGCTCCCGACGAACAGTTCTTGTGCTGACGTTGCTTCCAGAGGCAGTTTGGAACTCTGTAGTGAGTTTACTCGCTTCAGCACACGGCGGCCCCATTTTGTGAGATTGTGTGGCCTACCACTTCGCGCTGAGCCCCTGTTGCTCCTAGACTTTTCTAGGAGAGGCGTCCATATACTTTTGTATATATAGTGTATCATAGTGGCATCAGTAATGGTTGTTAAATGGGCAGATTGGGTCTGACTCTGACCATGGGAACACTTTAGCCATTAGCACCTCTAGTGAGGGTTTATGAAAACATTACATACTCTCTCCATGCATCCAGCACTCTGCCATCTAAGCAGCCAAGGATTACACACACACACACACACACACACACACACACACACACACACACACACACACACACACACACACACACACACACACACACACACACACACACACACACACGCGGACTAAACTAAAGCATACAGGCTGGCTGGCTGCTCCTACATCACTTTACATACCTTATCAGATACGGAGCGCCATTGAAGTTTGACATTGACCAAAAAAATCTGTTTTCCCAGCCGCTGTGTGAGGCAGCGTGTGTATGTGTTCATAAAGACCACCACTGTAGTAAAGATCTGGAAAGTGTGTGTGTGTTGTATTTTTAATTCAGGCCTGTTGAATCAGTTGAGTTGTAATGGCTTAATTGCCAAGGAACTCTAAGTCTAAAAAGGTCTACAAATAAAACAGCTTTTAGTTTGTTTTTACAAGACTTGCAGTTTGGGAAAATACCCAAAGAAACAGTCACAGTGATAACATGTCAACAAAGGCACCCAAGGTAATAATGAGAGAACTCACAGTGCATTTTCATATGTTACCAACAATTTTTTTAGGTCTTGAGAAATAAATTCAGAGATTGTGTGTTGCCCGATTGCTCCTAAGATATTTTCCTGTGAATAACATTTACTAATTATCTTAGACGGGTCAGCATCCTTTACTGATGCAAGCTTTATGTAATTTAATTAATGAAGCTCTCAAAGAGAGAGATGGAGAGAGGGAGAGGAAGGGAGAGAGAGAGGGAGAAAGAGAGGAAGGGTGAGAGAGAGAGAGAGAGAGAGAGACAGAGAGAGAGAAAGAGAGAGAGAGAGAGAGAGAGAGAGAGAGAGAAGAAAGAGAGGAAGGAGAGAGAGAGAGAGAGAGAGAGAGAGAGGGAGAAAGAGAGGAAGGGAGGGAGAGAGAGAGAGAGAGAGAAAGAGAGAGATGGAGAAAGGGAGAGAGAGAGGGAGAAAGAGAGGAAGGGAGAGAGAGAGAGAGAGAGAGAGAGAGAGAGAGGGAAGGAGGGACAGGGAGGGAGTGAGAGAGCAATTACACGAGAGAGAGGGAGGGAGAGAGTTTTAAAACAACAAAGGGAATAAGCAAAGGGACCCTTCACCCTCAGGAAAATGTATTTCATAATTTTAATTAATTAATGATGATAAAGGGGTGAAATATTCAGCAGGTGGTGTAGGCTACTTTCAGGGAGTTTGTGTACCATACAAAGTCTTTGGTATCAGAACATTCTACAGAACACCTTTTCTGTCACTCAATTTCACGGTAAGGTCTACACTTGTTGTATTCGGTGCATGTGACAAATAAAGTTTGTCAGTTCTGTCACTGACTCGGGTTTGTGTCCCAAAAATGTCTCCTTTCTCCTGAAGTGTTAACTTGATCACTTCGCATCATGGATTTGAAAGGAAATTACTGATATTTGGAAACTCCCTCTAGCCCTTGTCTACACCAATCCAATGCTTTTAAATTTGTAGGCAATAGTGAACAAGTGCATACTTCAGGAGGAAGGATAAGTTATTTGGACGCAAACTCTGACTCTGACTAATGTTCTTAGTGTTGTTCCCCTTGGTCTGGTTGAAGTGCTGTAACTAGCTATTCTCTAACGTTCTCTGGAGCACTTTCTTGTGAGGACGAGGATGTGGAGAACGCATAAAACATTACATTTGAGAAACACTCGCACACCCCCTACCGTATTACCTCACACTGCTCCTCCCCTACCGTATTACCTCACACTGCTCCTCCCCTACCGTATTACCTCACACTGCTCCTCCCCTACCGTATTACCTCACACTGCTCCTCCCCTACCGTATTACCTCACACTGCTCCTCCCCTACCGTATTACCTCACACTGCTCCTCCCCTACCGTATTACCTCACACTCCTCCCCTACCGTATTACCTCACACTGCTCCTCCCCTACCGTATTACCTCACACTGCTCCTCCCCTACCGTATTACCTCACACTGCTCCTCCTCCTCCCTACCGTATTACCTCACACTGCTCCTCCCCTACCGTATTACCTGACACTGCTCCTCCCCTACCGTATCCCCTACCTCACACTGCTCCTCCCCTACCGTATTACCTCACACTGCTCCTCCCTCCCCTACCGTATTACCTCACACTGCTCCTCCCCTACCGTATTACCTGACACTGCTCCTCCCCTACCGTATTACCTCACACTGCTCCTCCCCCCTACCGTATTACCTCACACTGCTCCTCCCCTACCGTATTACCTCTCCCCTACTGTATTACCTCACTGCCTCCCCTACTCCCCACTGCACTGCTCCTCCCCTACCGTATTACCTCACACTGCTCCTCCCCTACCATATTACCTCACACTGCTCCTCCCCTACCGTATTACCTCACACTGCTCCTCCCCTACCGTATTACCTCACACTGCAACTCCCCTACCGTATTACCTGACACTGCTCCTGTATCCTACTGTATTACCTCACTGCTCCTCCCCTACCGTATTACCTCACACTGCTCCTCCCCTACCGTATTACCTCACACTGCAACTCCCCTACCGTATTACCTCACACTGCTCCTCCCCTACTGTATTACCTCACACTGCTCCTCCCCTACTGTATTACCTCACACTGCTCCTCCCCTACTGTGTTACCTCACGCTGCATCTCCCCCTACAATTTTGTTTCTGGTGTCCTTTGACAGCTCTTTGGTCTTGGCCATAGTGGAGTTTGGAGTGTGACTGTTTGAGGTTGTGGACAGGTGTCTTTTATACGGATAACAAGTTCAAACAGGTGCCATTAATACAGGTAACGAGTGGAGGACAGAGGAGCCCCTTAAAGAAGAAATTACAGGTCTGTGAGAGTGAGAAATCTTGCTTGTTTGTAGGTGACCAAATACTTATTTTCCACCATAATTTGCAAATAAATTCATGAAAAATCTTACAATGTGATTTCCTGGATTTTTTTTCTCATTTTATCTGTCATAGTTGAAGTATACCTATGATGAAAATTACAGGCCTCTCTCATCTTTTTAAGTGGGAGAACTTGCACAATAGGAGGCTGACTAAAAACTTTTTTGCCCCACTGTAAGTATTTGATACATCAGAAAAGCAGAACTTAATATTTGCTACAGAAACCTTTGTTTGCAATTACAGAGATCATACATTTCCTGTAGTTCTTGACCAGGTTTGCACACACTGCAGCAGGGATTTTGGCCATCTCCTCCATACAGACATTCTCCAGATCCTTCAGGTTTCGGGGCTGTCGCTGGGCAATACGGACTTTCAGCTCCCTCCAAAGATTTTCTATTGGGTTCAGGTCTGGAGACTGGCTAGGCCACTCCAGAACCTTGAGATGCTTCTTACGGCGCCACTCCTTAGTTGCCCTGGCTGTGTGTTTCAGGTCATTGTCATGCTGGAAGACCCAGCCACGACCCATCTTCAATGCTCTTACTGAGGGAAGGAGGTTGTTGGCTAAGATCTTGCGATACATGGCCCCATCCATTCTCCCCTCAATACGGTGCAGTCGTCCTCTCCCCTTTGCAGAAAGGCATCCCCAAAGAATGATGTTTCCAGGTCCTGCCGTGTAGTTCTGGGCTGATCCCTCACCTTCCTCATGATAATTGATGCCCCACGAGGTGAGATCTTGTATGGAGCCCCAGACCGAGGGTGATTGACCGTCATCTTGAACTTCTTCCATTTTCTAATAATTGCGCCAACAGTTGTTGCCTTCTCACCAAGCTGCTTGCCTATTGTCCTGTAGCCCATCCCAGCCAGGTGCAGGTCTACAATTTTTTCCTGATGACCTTACAAAGCTCTCTGGTCTTGGCCATTGTGGAGAGGTTGGAGTCTGTTTGATTGAGTGTGTGCACAGGTGTCTTTTATACAAGTAACGAGTTCAAACAGGTGCAGTTAATTCAGGTAATGAGTGGAAAACAGCAGGGCTTCTTAAAGAAAAACTAACATGTCTGCGAGAGCCGGAATTCTTACTGGTTGGTAGGTGATCAAATACTTATGTCTTGCAATAAAATGCTAATTAATTACTTAAAAATCATACAATGTGATTTTCTGGATTTTTGTTTTAGATTCCGTCTCTCACAGTTGAAGTGTACCTATGATAAAAATGACAGACCTCTACATGCTTTGTAAGTAGGAAAACCTTCAAAATCGTCAGTGTATCAAATACTTGTTCTCTCCACTGTATACATAAAAACAAACTGTATGACCAGCAATAAAGCCAGTGTCTCTTGTTCAATGGTGGAGTACACGAGTGACACGAGTTGAACTTACGGGCGAAGAAACTGACGGGCCGATCCACTCGCTCCTCATCTTCCTGCAAGAGAACCGCACCTCTGTCTGTTCTTTCCTAGCACGCGTTTGCAGCTGCTGTTGCTAACTCAACGGCGAGGAGGTATCACTTCTGTAGTGAATAAGAGTTCAAAGTTCATACCATTCGCAACCAAAGCTCACGCTGAGGTTGGCTTAGTTCTGTAGTTGACATGTCAGTCCTTTTAACGCAGAGGCTGCAGACCTCACGTACTTGGAACAGCAGGTAACATTTTCGTCAAGGCTTTATATAGGAAGGGAGAGGAGGGCGTGTTTGAAAAGTTTATAACCCATGTCCCTTCACATGGGTGGGCCACTGATTGAGCAGAGCCCTAACCTTATGAAACCCCAAATCTCTCATTTGGAAGCTAAAATTACATTTAATCTCTTCACCAATAATTTTATATTCAAACATTTAAATTGAACAACAATTCCATGTGAATCCGATAACTACAATGTGCAGACTTTCCACTGTAGAGTTTATGTCATCTTATCATTGATGAGCATGTCTCAGATGACAACCGAACTGACATCATATTCATTAAGTACCACCGCATATGTTCAATTGGTCAGATTACCAGAATATAGTTAATTTCCCCCCACCTTCTGATGTTCCCAGAATCTCTATGTTAACCAAGGTGTTTGCAAATGTAACCTCAGTAGGGTAGAGAGGGGAAACAGGGGGGAAGAAGTATTTATGACTGTCATAAACCTACCCCCCAGGCCAACGTCATGACAACTGGGATATGACTAAAGAGTTAATCAGGGTAAACTGGGATGTGACTAAAGAGTTAGTTAGGGGATTTTTCCACAGGTATTTTCCTTTCCATGGCAGCAAGATTTGATCTATTTTTACAAACTTTCTTTTCAATACTTTCTATTATTGGAGTGAGATCATTTGTTTTGGGATATGTATACCGGGTATGTCCACATCACCATCAGACCATTTTACTGGTAAACTGCACAGTAATGTAAAAGTTACATTTTTTTGTGATCCAATACGTAATATAGTACACTTAGCATAATGTGGTTGTACACCAGAGAGGTTAGAACAAGGATCTAGATCCTCTATCAGGCTGTGGAGGGATCCAAAATGTGGCTTTAAAAGAAAACATGATTCATCAGCGTACCATGACACCTTTGTTTTTATGCACCGGATTTCTAGGCCCTTGACATTATTGTTGGATCTGAGTTTAATGGCTGACATTTAAAGGCCATGATAATTAGATGTGTCAATAGCCAATAGTGGACAAACTTGTTTTATTCCTCTTAACAGTTTAAAACTTTCTGAGAAGAAGCCACTATTTACTATTTTACACCTATAGTTGCTCTACATGACTTTAACCCGTTTTATAAAAGATTCTCCAAAAATGAAAGATTCTAGGCTTTTATACATAAACTCCAGTCGTACTTTATCAAAAGCCTTTTCAAAGTCAGATATTATTAGCAGGCCTGGTTCCCTGATTTTTCATAGTGTTCTATTGTTTCCAGTACTTGTGTTATATTATCTCCATTGTATAGTCCATGTAAAAAAAACCTCTCTGATTAGAGTGAATAATATCTGACAAAACCTTTTATGCACTATGCATTTTGCTAGAACTTTTGCATCACAACACCATAGTGTCAGGGGACACCAATTTTTTAAATGGACTGGATCTTTATATTCACCACTGTTTCTATAATAATGAAATCAGACATTCTTGTTGAGTGTCCGATAATCTACCATTTAATAGGAGTCTTTAAAACATGTAAATTACAGTCCTCTAAGTATATAAAAAAAGGTTTGGTATATTTCTAATATCCACGCAAACTCAGTAAGAGTAATGTATATTTATTTTACTAGACAAGTCAGTTAAGAACAAGTTCTTATTTTCAATGACAGCCTAGGAACAGTGGGTTAACTGGCCTAGGAACAGTGGGTTAACTGGCCTAGGAACAGTGGGTTAACTGGCCTAGGAACAGTGGGTTAACTGCCTGTTCAGGGGCAGAACGACAGATTTTACCTTGTCAGCTCGGGGGTTTGAACTTGCGGTCCGAATGCATTCTGTCCCCTATCAACACTTTTTAAACTTTTGGTGCCAATGAGAATGACATAAGAAAGTGGTCAAGACGACAAGCTTAATTTAGCCTCCGCCATGTAAACTCAGCAAAAAAAGTAACATCCTCTCACTGTCAACTGCATTTATTTTCAGCAAACTTAACATGTGTACATATTTGTATGAACATAACAAGATTCAACAACGGAGAAATAAACTGAACAAGTTCCACACACATGTGACTAAAAGATATTTAATAATGTGTCCCTGAACAAAGGGGGGGTCAAAATCAAAAGTAACTGTCAGCAGGCCACCAACTGCATTAAGTACTGCAGTGTATCTCCTCCTCATGGACTGCACCATATTTGCCAGTTCCTGCTGTGAGATGTTACCCCACCAAGGCACCTGGCAGTTCTATTTTCCTGACGGGCCGCCCCCAGTTGGTGAGGGTAGGAAACAACATCTCCAACCCGCTGATCCTCAAAGCTGGGGCCCCACAAGGGTGCGTTCTCAGCCCTCTCCTGTACTCCCTGTTCAGTGTGATTTCTTTATGGTTCATTTACGGTATTTAAAACCACCATGACTGCGTGGCCATGCATGCCTCCAACTCAATCATCAGGTTTGCAGACGACACTACAGTGGTAGGCTTGATTACCAACAACAACGAGACGGCCTACAGAAAGGAGGTGAGGGCCCTCGGAGTGTGGTGTCAGGAAAATAACTTCACACTCAATGGTAACAAAATAAAGGAGATGATCGTGGACTTCAGGAAACAGCAGAGGGAGCACCCTCCTATCCACATCGACAGAACAATAGTGGAGAAGGTGGAAAGTTTTAAGGTCCTCGTCGTACACATCACGGACAAACTGAAATGGTCCACCCACACAGACAGCGTGGTGAAGAAGGCGCAGCAGCACATCTTCAACCTCAGGAGGCTGAAGAAATTCAGCTTGTCACCAAAACACTCACAAACTTTTACAGATGCACAATCAAGAGCATCCTGTCTGGGGTGCATCACCTCCTGGTACGGCAACTGCTCCTCCCACAAACGTAAGGCTTTCCAGAGCGTAGTGAGGTCTGCACAACGCATCACTGGGGGCAAACTACCTGCCCTCCAGGACACCTACACCACCCGATGTCACAGGAAGGCCAAAAAGATCATCAAGGACAACAACCACCCGAGCCACTGCCTGTTCACCCCGCTATGATCCAGAAAGAGAGGTCAGTACAGGTCCATCAAAGCTGGGACCGAGAGACTGAAAAACAGCTTCTATCTCAAGGCCATCAGACTGTTAAACAGCCACCACTAACATTGAGTGGCTTCTGCCAACACACTGTCAATGACTCTACTCCAGCCACTTTAATCATGGGAATTGATGGGAAATGATGTAAATATATCACTAGCCACTTTAAACAATGCTACCTTATATAATGTTACTTACCCTACATTATTCATCTCATATGCATACGTAGATACTGTACTCTATATCATCGACTGCATCCTTATGTAATACATGTATCACTAGCCACTTTAACTATGCCACTTGGTTTACATACTCATCTCATATGTATATACTGTACTCGATATCATCTACTGTATCTTGCCTATGCTGCTCTGTACCATCACTCATTCATATATCCTTATGTACATATTCTTTATCCCCTTACACTGTGTATAAGACAGTAGTTTTTTTTTGGAATTGTTAGTTAGATTACTTGTTCGTTATTACTGCATTGTCGGAACTAGAAGCACAAGCATTTCGCTACACTCGCATTAACATCTGCTAACCATGTGTATGTGACAAATAAAATTTGATTTGATTTGATTTGAAAAGCAGTGGTTCGCGCTTTCAGTTCCACACGAATGCTGCCATCAATCCACGGTTTCTGGTTAGGGAATGTTTTAATCGTTGCTATGGGAACGACATCTTCAACGCACGTTCTAATGAACTCGCACACCGAATCAGCGTATTCGTCAATGTTGTTGTCTGACGCAATACGAAACATCTCCCAGTCCACGTGATGGAAGCAGTCTTGGAGTGTGGAGTCAGCTTGGTCGGACCAGCGTTGGACAGACCTCAGCGTGGGAGCTTCTTGTTTTAGTTTCTGTCTGTAGGCAGGGATCAACAAAATGGAGTCGTGGTCAGCTTTTCCAAAAGGGGGCGGGGCAGGGCCTTATATGCGTCGCGGAAGTTAGAGTAACAATGATCCAAGGTCTTTCCACCCCTGGTTGCGCAATCGATATGCTGATAAAATTTAGGAGTCTTGTTTTCAGATTAGCCTTGTTAAAATCCCCAGCTACAATGAATGCAGCCTCCGGATAAATCGTTTCCAGTTTGCAGAGAGTTAAATAAAGTTCGTTCAGAGCCATCGATGTGTCTGCTTGGGGGGATATATACGGCTGTGATTATAATCGAAGAGAATTCTCTTGGTAGATAATGCGGTCTACATTTGATTGTGAGGAATTCTAAATCAGGTGAACAGAAGGATTTGAGTTCCTGTATGTTTCTTTCATCACACCATGTCACGTTAGTCATAAGGCATACGCCCCCGCCCCGCCCCTCTTCTTACCAGAAAGATGTTTGTCTCTGTCGGCGCGATGCGTGGAGAAACCCGTTGGCTGCACCACCTCGGATAGCGTCGTTCCAGTGAGCCATGTTTCCGTGAAGCATAGAACGTTACAGTCTCTGATGTCCCTCTGGAATGCTACCCTTGCTCGGATTTCATCAACCTTGTTGTCAAGAGACTGGACATTGGCAAGAAGAATGCTAGGGAGTGGTGCACGGTGTTCCCGTCTCCGGAGTCTGACCAGAAGACCGCCTCGTTTCCCTCTTTTTCGGAGTTGTTTTTTTGGGTCGCTGCATGGAATCCACTCCGCTGTCCTGTTTGTAAGGCAGAACACAGGATCCGCGTCGTGAAAAACATATTCTTGGTCGTACTGATGGTGAGTTGAAGCTGATCTTATATTCAGTAGTTCTTCTCGACTGTATGTAATGAAACCTAAGATGACCTGGGGTACTAATGTAAGAAATAACACGTAAAAAAACAAAAAACTGCATAGTTTCCTAGGAACGCGAAGCGAGGCGGCCATCTCTGTCGGCGCCGGAAGTGCTGTCGCCACCGCTACCACCACTACCAGCATCACTACTACTACCACCACCAACATCACCACCACCGCTACCACCACTACCAGCATCACTGCTACTACCACCACCACCAATACCACCGCCACTAACCACTTCCACCACCACTACTACCATCACCACCGCCGCTAACCACCACAACAACCGTCACCACTACCACCACCACAACCATCACCACTACCACGACTACCACCACCACTACCACCGCTACCACCACCATCACCCCCACCACTACCAACATTACCATCACCAACCACTTCCACCACCACCACCATCACTACTACTTCCACCACCACCATTACCACCGCCGCTAACCACCACCACCACCGTCACCACTACCACCACCACAACCACCACCACTACCAACAACACTACCACCATCACCACTACCACCACCACCGTCATCACCACCATCATCACCACGACCACCAGCACTACCACCACCACCACCATCCCCATCAATACCAGCACAAACTTCACCATCACCACCACCCTCATCACCACTACCACCTGCACTACCACCACAATCACCACCACTGTCATCACCACCACCACCACTATCACCATCACCACAACCACCATGATCACAAACGGCATCATCACCATCACCACCACCGTCATCACCACCATCATCACCCACACCATCACCGCCACCACCACCACTACCACCGCCACTAACCACCACCACCACAACCACTACTACCATCACCACCACCGCTACCACCACCACCACTACTACCATAACCACTACCACTACTACCACCATCATCACCACTACTACCACTACTACTACCATCACCGCTACCACCACCACCAACCACCACTACTACCACTATTACCACCACCACTACCACCACTACCATCACCACCACTACCACCACTTCCACCACCACCACCACTTCTACTACCACCACCACCCCAGCACCACTACTACCACAACCACCATCACCACTTACACCACCACAACCATCACCATCACTTTCACCACAAACATCACCACCACCACCACTTCCACAACTGCCACCACCACTACCACCATCACCACTTTCACCACCTCCATCACTACCACCATCACCACTTCCCCCACCACCACCACCATCACCATCACTGCCACCATCACTACTACCACCACTACCAACACCACCACTACCACCATCACTGCCACCACCACAACTACCACCACCATCATCACCACCACTTCTACTACCACCACCACCCCAGCACCACTACTACCACAACCACCATCACCACTTACACCACCACAACCATCATCATCACTTTCACCACTAACATCACCACCACTACCACCGACACCATCACCACTTCCCCCACCACCACCACCATCACTGCCACCAACACTACCACCACCACCACCACCACTTCTACCACCAACATCACTACCACCATCACCACCAACATCACTACCACCACCATCACTGCCACCACCACAACTACCACCACCACCACCACCATCATCACCACTAATTACACCACCACCACCATCCCCATCAATACCAGCACAAACTTCACCATCACCACCACCCTCATCACCACTACCACCTGCACTACCACCACAATCACCACCACTGTCATCACCACCACCACCACTATCACCATCACCACAACCACCATGATCACAAACGGCATCATCACCATCACCACCACCGTCATCACCACCATCATCACCCACACCATCACCGCCACCACCACCACCATTACCACCGCCACTAACCACCACCACTACCACCACAACTACCATCACCACCACTACCACCGACACCATCACCACTTCCCCCACCACCAACACCATCACTGCCACCAACACTACTACTACCACCACCACCACTTCTACCACCAACATCACTACCACCATCACCACCATCACCACCAACATCACTACCACCATCACTGCCACCACCACAACTACCACCACCACCAACACCACCACCACTACCACTAATTACACCACCACTACCACCACCATCACAACTACCACTACCACCACCACCACCACCATCACTACCACCATCACCACTACCACCACCATCACTGCCACCATCACTACCACTGACACCATCACCACTTCTACCACCACCATCACTACCACCATCACCACCACCACCATCACTACCATCAT